>NC_134270.1:129704853-130006956 GCF_031893055.1 Leptodactylus fuscus | reverse complement strand
TGTGGAGTTTTTTCAAGGAATGCGCCGAGGACAGATATAGTGTTGTCTGCACAATTTGCCTCTCGAAATTGATTAGGGGCTCTGAGAAGAGCAACCTGTCCACCACTTCAATGCGCCGTCATTTGGAATCCAAGCACTGGAATCAGTGGCAGGCAGCAACGGCAGGACAAAGGCCGACTGCCGTTCACGCCACTGCCACTGCCTCTGCCTCTGCCTCTGCCACTGCCACTGCTGACTGTGCTGGCGATGCACTCCAGAGGACGAGCCAGGACACCACTTCATCTGCCTCCGCCACTTTGTTGACTTCTACCTCATCCTCCCCTGGTCCTGTCTTATCTCCTTCTCCTGCACCATCAAAGGCACCATCAGGCGTTTCTTTACAACAACCCACCATCTCTCAGACATTGGAGCGGCGGCAGAAATACACTGCTAACCACCCACACGCGCAAGCCTTGAACGCCAACATCGCTAAACTGCTGGCCCAGGAGATGTTGGCGTTCCGGCTTGTTGAAACTCCCGCCTTCCTGGACCTGATGGCAACTGCGGCACCTCGCTATGCCGTCCCTAGCCGTCACTACTTCTCCCGGTGTGCCGTCCCCGCCTTGCACCAGCACGTGTCACTCAACATCAGGCGGGCCCTTAGTTCCGCGCTTTGCACAAAGGTCCACTTGACCACCGACGCGTGGACAAGTGCATGCGGACAGGGACGCTACATTTCACTGACGGCACACTGGGTGAATGTAGTTGAGGCTGGGACTGCTTCCCAAACTGGCCCGGTGTACCTCGTCTCCCCGCCTAACATTCCTGGCAGGGACACGAGAAGAACACCCCCCTCCTCCTCCTCCTCTACCGCCTCCTCCTCCGCCACCGCCTCCTCCTCCGCCACCGCCTCCTCCTCCGCTGTTAGATTGACCCCAGCTACGAGTTGGAAACGTTGCAGCACTGGCGTTGGTAGACGTCAGCAGGCTGTGCTGAAGCTGATCAGCTTGGGGGACAGACAGCACACTGCCTCCGAGGTGAGGGATGCCCTCCTCGATGAGACGGCAATATGGTTTGAGCCGCTGCACCTGGGCCCAGGCATGGTCGTTTGTGATAACGGCCGGAACCTGGTAGCAGCTCTGGAGCTTGCCGGACTCCAACATGTTCCATGCCTGGCCCACGTCTTCAACCTAGTGGTGCAACGTTTCCTAAAGAGCTACCCCAATGTTCCAGAGCTACTGGTGAAAGTGCGGCGCATGTGCGCCCACTTTCGCAAGTCGACAGTAGCCGCTGCTAGCTTAAAATCTCTCCAGCAACGCCTGCATGTGCCACAACACCGGCTTTTGTGCGACGTCCCCACACGCTGGAACTCAACGTTTCAGATGTTGAATAGAGTGGTTGAGCAGCAGAGACCTTTGATGGAATACCAGCTACAAAACCCTAGGGTGCCACAAAGTCAGCTGCCTCAGTTTCACATCCATGAGTGGCCATGGATGAGAGACCTTTGTGACATCCTACGGGTCTTTGAGGAGTCCACAAGGAGGGTGAGCTCTGAGGATGCGATGGTGAGCCTTACAATCCCGCTCTTGTGTGTTCTGAGAGAATCCCTGATTGACATCAGGGATAACTCAGATCACACAGAGGAGTTAGGGATAGCATCCGATCCGTCACAGCTGGAGAGTAGGTCCACACATCTGTCCGCTTCACTGCGTTTAATGGAGGAGGAGGAGGAGGAGGAGGAGGAAGAAGAGTTGTCCGATGATGTGATGGTGATACAGGAGGCTTCCGGGCAACTTCGAATCGTCCCATTGTTGCAGCGCGGATGGGTAGACATGGAGGATGAGGAGGAAATGGAGATTGAACTTTCCGGTGGGGCCAGAGGAGTCATGCCAACTAACACTGTGGCAGACATGGCTGAGTTCATGTTGGGGTGCTTTACAACCGACAAGCGTATTGTCAAAATCATGGAGGACAACCAGTACTGGATCTTTGCTATCCTTGACCCCCGGTATAAAAACAACATCTCGTCTTTTATTCCGGTAGAGGGGAGGGCCAATCGCATCAATGCTTGCCACAGGCAATTGGTGCAGAATATGATGGAGATGTTTCCAGCATGTGACGTTGGCGGCAGGGAGGGCAGTTCCTCCAGTAGGCAACCAAGTTCTCACCGGTCCACACAAACGAGGGGCACACTGTCTAAGGTCTGGGACACCTTGATGGCACCCCCTCGCCAAAGTGCCGCCACGGAGGGTCCTAGTGTCACCAGGCGTGAGAAGTATAGGCGCATGTTGCGGGAATACCTTTCCGACCACAGCCCTGTCCTCTCCGACCCCTCTGCGCCCTACACGTATTGGGTGTCGAAGTTGGACCTGTGGCTTGAACTTGCCCTATATGCCTTGGAGGTGCTGTCCTGTCCTGCCGCCAGCGTCCTATCTGAGAGGGTGTTCAGTGCAGCCGGTGGCATCATCACTGACAAGCGCACCCGTCTGTCAGCTGAGAGTGCCGACCGGCTCACTTTGATAAAAATGAACCACCACTGGGTAGAGCCGTCATTTTTGTGCCCACCTGTGTAAAGCACCCCAACATGAAACTCCATGTCTGTACTCAACCTCTCCAATTCCTCCGCATCCTCATACTCATCCACCATAAGCGTTGCACAATTCTGCTAATACTAGGCTCCCTCCACCCTGATTTCCCCCAACTCTGCTGGTTAGAGGCTCCCTCCACCATGAATTTGCCCAAACTGGGCTGTTTAGAGGCTCCCTCCACCATGAATTGGTCCAAACTGGGGTGGTTAGAGGCTCCCTCCACCATGAATTGGTCCAAACTGGGGTGGTTAGAGGCTCCCTCCACCATTAATTGGTCCAAACTGGGCTGGTTAGAGGCTCCCTCCACAATTAATTGGTCCAAACTGGGCTAATTAGAGGCTCCCTCCACCATGAATTGGTCCAAACTGGGTTTTTTAGAGGCTCCCTCCACCATTAATTGGTCCAAACTGGGCTGGTTAGAGGCTCCCTCCACAATTAATTGGTCCAAACTGGGCTAATTAGAGGCTCCCTCCACCATGAATTGGTCCAAACTGGGTTTTTTAGAGGCTCCCTCCACCATGAATTTGCCCAAACTGGGCTGTTTAGAGGCTCCCTCCACCATGAATTGGTCCAAACTGGGCTGGTTAGAGGCTCCCTCCACCATGAATTTCCCAAAACTTGGCTGTTTAGAGGCTCCCTCCACCATTAATTGGTCCAAACTGGGCTGGTTAGAGGCTCCCTCCACCATTAATTGGTCCAAACTGGGCTGGTTAGAGGCTCCCTCCACCATGAATTTGCCCAAACTGGGCTGTTTAGAGGCTCCCTCCACCATGAATTGGTCCAAACTGGGCTGGTTAGAGGCTCCCTCCACCATGAATTTCCCAAAACTTGGCTGTTTAGAGGCTCCCTCCACCATTAATTGGTCCAAACTGGGCTGGTTAGAGGCTCCCTCCACCATGAATTTGCCCAAACTGGGGTGGTTAGAGGCTCCCTCCACCATTAATTGGTCCAAACTGGGCTGGTTAGAGGCTCCCTCCACAATTAATTGGTCCAAACTGGGCTAATTAGAGGCTCCCTCCACCATGAATTGGTCCAAACTGGGTTTTTTAGAGGCTCCCTCCACCATGAATTTCCCAAAACTTGGCTGTTTAGAGGCTCCCTCCACCATGAATTGGTCCAAACTGGGCTGGTTAGAGGCTCCCTCCACCATGAATTTCCCAAAACTTGGCTGTTTAGAGGCTCCCTCCACCATTAATTGGTCCAAACTGGGCTGGTTAGAGGCTCCCTCCACCATGAATTTGCCCAAACTGGGCTGTTTAGAGGCTCCCTCCACCATGAATTTGCCCAAACTGGGGTGGTTAGAGGCTCCCTCCACCATGAATTGGTCCAAACTGGGCTGGTTAGAGGCTCCCTCCACCATGAATTTGCCCAAACTGGGCTGGTTAGAGGCTCCCTCCACCATGAATTTGCCCAAACTGGGGTGGTTAGAGGCTCCCTCCACCATTAATTGGTCCAAACTGGGCTGGTTAGAGGCTCCCTCCACAATTAATTGGTCCAAACTGGGCTAATTAGAGGCTCCCTCCACCATGAATTGGTCCAAACTGGGTTTTTTAGAGGCTCCCTCCACCATGAATTTGCCCAAACTGGGCTGTTTAGAGGCTCCCTCCACCATGAATTGGTCCAAACTGGGCTGGTTAGAGGCTCCCTCCACCATGAATTTCCCAAAACTTGGCTGTTTAGAGGCTCCCTCCACCATTAATTGGTCCAAACTGGGCTGGTTAGAGGCTCCCTCCACCATGAATTTGCCCAAACTGGGCTGGTTAGAGGCTCCCTCCACCATGAATTTCCCAAAACTTGGCTGTTTAGAGGCTCCCTCCACCATTAATTGGTCCAAACTGGGCTGGTTAGAGGCTCCCTCCACCATGAATTTGCCCAAACTGGGGTGGTTAGAGGCTCCCTCCACCATTAATTGGTCCAAACTGGGCTGGTTAGAGGCTCCCTCCACAATTAATTGGTCCAAACTGGGCTAATTAGAGGCTCCCTCCACCATGAATTGGTCCAAACTGGGTTTTTTAGAGGCTCCCTCCACCATGAATTTGCCCAAACTGGGCTGTTTAGAGGCTCCCTCCACCATGAATTGGTCCAAACTGGGCTGGTTAGAGGCTCCCTCCACCATGAATTTCCCAAAACTTGGCTGTTTAGAGGCTCCCTCCACCATTAATTGGTCCAAACTGGGCTGGTTAGAGGCTCCCTCCACCATTAATTGGTCCAAACTGGGCTGGTTAGAGGCTCCCTCCACCATTAATTGGTCCAAACTGGGCTGGTTAGAGGCTCCCTCCACCATTAATTGGTCCAAACTGGGCTGTTTAGAGGCTCCCTCCACCATTAATTGGTCCAAACTGGGCTGGTTAGAGGCTCCCTCCACCATGAATTTGCCCAAACTGGGCTGTTTAGAGGCTCCCTCCACCATGAATTGGTCCAAACTGGGGTGGTTAGAGGCTCCCTCCACCATTAATTGGTCCAAACTGGGCTGGTTAGAGGCTCCCTCCACCATGAATTGGTCCAAACTGGGTTTTTTAGAGGCTCCCTCCACCATGAATTTGCCCAAACTGGGCTGGTTAGAGGCTCCCTCCACCATGAATTGGTCCAAACTGGGGTTTTTAGAGGCTCCCTCCACCATGAATTTGCCCAAACTCTGCTGGTTAGAGGCTCAATCCACCCTGATTTTCAAAACAAATGTTGGTGCCAACCTCAACTTACTACAAGGGCCAAATTCACTGCTGGTGACAAGCTCTCCTCACTGCAAGTGCCAAATACACATGTTTCAAGGTGTTTTCCTACTGTCAGAGAGGTGGTATTGAGTGTGTAAAGTGTGTAGTTGTTAGGCTGTGATGTTGGGGTAATAGAGGGTCTTTGGTGTGTTAGATGCCCCCAGACATGCTTCCCCTGCTGTCCCAGTGTCATTCCAGAGGTGTTGGCATCATTTCCTGGGGTGTCATAGTGGACTTGGTGACCCTCCAGACACGGATTTGGGTTTCCCCCTTAACGAGTATCTGTTCCCCATAGACTATAATGGGGTTCGAAACCCGTTCGAACACACGAACATTGAGCGGCTGTTCGAATCGAATTTCGAACCTCGAACATTTTAGTGTTCGCTCATCTCTAATATCTAATAAAGCTAAGCCTCACTAGGACTTAAGAATACAAGTGCCCTTTAGAAATGCAAAGCACAGAAAATCCTTTCGTAAGGCTGAATACACACATTTGTATTGTACGGCAGTCTTCATATCTCCCGTAATTGAGCAGGATTTGCGTGATTTATGAGGTGCAAGCCTTGTCATGAATAAGGTACATTATCTGCCAGGCCATGTGCCTCAACAGAAATCTACACAACAGTGGTGTTGTAAGGAAATTGCTAGTTGTGCAAATCCCCAGTGCTGCTTCTGAAGCCAGGGAGAAAGGGAAAGACAGAGACAATGAGTCCTAAACTCAATCCAGCCCGTCCTTACCTACTTGCTACAATTATCCTAATAATAGGAACAACTGGGCGACAGTCCCCTCTCTGAATAAGTGTAAACACAAAATGTGGACAAGACAAAACAACACAGAAGATGAGTCAAATAGTCAAGCGTCAAAGTCATAGAGACAAAGCAGTACCAAACTGAAATCCAAAAGAGTAGTCGCAAGAAAAGTCAAAGGCCAGAGGTCATTAAGTACAATACAATCAGAGCAATCAGAAAGCTTAGCGAGGACAAAGTCACAAAAATAACCAGCAAGCATGTGTGGACAGGTGACCTGTTTATAGGAAGTCCAAAACCTGTCCCCGACTTGATTATCAGATAGGCTGTCAATCACACAGGTATGGCTAAGATTAACTATTAGAGGAGCAGAGAGAAATCAGGAGGAGATGAGTGTGGTGGAAAATCAATTACAGAGATGAGAGAATAGGACAGTGTTCAGATGACGCAAGAAGAACCTAAAGCAAGGAATGATAACTGAACATGCCTCCTGTGCCACAGCATGCAAGTGGAGGGTGGCACAGAGGCCTGAAAAGGCAGAGACTAGAGATGAGCGAACACTGTTTGGATCAGCCGATCCGAACAGCACGCACCCATAGAAATGAATGGAAGCACCTGTGACGCTGACTTTGCCGGCGGCCGGCGTCACAGGTGCTTCCATTCATTTCTATGGGTGCGTGCTGTTCGGATCGGCTGATCCGAACAGTGTTCGTTCATCTCTAGCAGAGACGTTACAGGTGTAAAGTGAATCTGGTGTAGATGATGGGCCAACCCAGGCGCTGTCCTCTGCCCACTATGAGAAAAGTAGTGAGGATGCCTTAAAAACTTCACCTGTGACTATTTATGTTGCAAGTGCCATAAAAAAGACGCAAACCACCAATCTAGGAATATTTTTACACCAAAATAGTGGTAGAGATTCTTAGTGATTCTGTACCATTGAGTTGTTGTTCCTTTTTTGGTGCAGATTTTTAAGATAAAGCCAGGAGCAGATTCAAAAGGAATGGGAAATATAAAGGAGGATTTATACTGCATTTTGTTGGAATGTTGTCTTTGTTTAAGAGCATCATGAGGAAAATAAGCACATGTAAATAAAGTATTATAGTGAATATGACAGGCTGAGGCTTCTCTGCCTTGATCTCCTAACTATTCACTTTTTTAAAGCAGAAGCACGGAAAGAACAAAGTGGAGCATTTTGGGCTCAAAAAAGGGCTGTGCACTTAAAATGTACTATATTTACACCATTTGCCACAGAAAATTAGTGCAGAAGTAGTATCTTGGATTTAAGGTGCATTCACATGGTCAAGTTGGATACTCTTACCTTTTTGCAACGACCATCACAAAGCCATTTTGTGAACACATTGAGGCAGATTTACTCTCTAAATGCTAAACACTGCAAACTTAGACTACACAGTCTAAAACTGTAGTGTTTCTGCATTGTGGTGCCTTACGCTGGGTTCACACCAGCGTTCGGCACTCCGTTCTCAGGTTTCCGTCTTCTGTCATGCCGAGTCCGGCCGTGAGTGCTGGTGAGCGTATTATGCTCTCCGTGGCGAAACCGTTTTTTTTTAAAGCAGACACAGAGTTTAATAATGGAAGGAAAGTAACGTCTAAGGTTAGATGTACATGACCGAGGTGCAAAAGCTTAAATTTTTCATGGCCGTTTTGCCCCTTAGTGGCACCTGTTTTCAGGGATCCCCCTTACATTTCAGGACATTGCCTATATAATGAATGTCGATGCAGATTCTGAGGCCGATTATTATTTTACAGGTGATGTAATTAAATATGTTTAACCTTTAGGCTAAGGCCTCATGGCTGGAACCGCTGTGCAAAAGCGCTGTGGGAACAACTGCGGCGTGAACGCATTGCAGTTCTTCCCGCAGCGCATTGAACAGAAAGTTCATGGAGTTTTCCTCCTCGGACTTTCTGTTACAATTATATCTATGGGAAAGCCACCAGCGTTTCCATAGATATAATTGACATGCTGCGATTTTCAAAACCGCAATGGTTTTGGAAATCGCAGCGTGTCCACACTGCAATTTTTTCTGCAAAGTGGGCATGGGATTCGCAAGTACTATAAAAGACCACGATTTTTCCTGCAGCGTTTCCGCCACGGCCAAATCGTGGCCTAAATTCCCATGTTGCGGAAGCGCAGCTTTTTTTGTTGCAGTTTTTTGAGCCAAAGCCAGGAATATATTGAGCAGAGGGGAGAAATATAAGAACCTCCTAGATAGTTCTCATTCCTTTTGTAGACATTCTTGGTTTTGTCTCAAAAACCTGCAACAAAATCTGCAACAAAAAAGGCTGCATTTCCACAACATGGGGCCTCAGCCTCAAAATGTAAAAAATTAGCCAAATAGCAGTTTTCGCCAATTCAGTTTCATCTCTAACTGCACCCAACCTGACTGTCTAAATGCAGCTAAAGCAGAAAGTTTTACATAGCATGCGTCCAAAAAAACAAGGTCAGAATGTTAGCAATATTCACTTTTCCTTTAAAGAACAATGAAGAGTGCATGACTGTGATTTCAGGTCGCGGTGTAACTCAAGCCCTGAATAATAAGGCTCAGACATCAGCTAATAAGGAAGGATTATGCCCAAAGTAATTAGATGCATGGACAGACCAATGAAAGGTCAGATGGTACTAAGCAGCAGAAATTACGGTTTTGCAGAATATGGCTTTCATAAACTAAGATTCAAGTTCGGTTCAAAATATGATTTTGACAAAGGAGCTTTTCTACCAAATAAGTATTTTAGATAACCAGAAATGTTATATAACGTAATCCAATCCACCTGCAATGCAGTTAATGGATGATTCATCTTTGCCACTCATATATTTCATGACGAATCTTCAAGTATCCGGATATATCTGTTCAGAATAGATATCGCAGCCTTGATTATTATATAATTAGATCACAATTTATGTCTGTATAGATTGATTTGTAGAAAAATTCCATTCACTAATATATAATGTACTAACAGAAGGTCCCGGCTTCACATGGGTACATTTCATTTTTTGTTTGTGTAGTGGCCCCATAAGAATTGTTCAGTTTTGCACTGGTGTATTTTGTTTATCGTTTGTGTGTGTGTCCATAAGCATCATGTGATAATGTGTATCTCATTTCGGATATCAGTGAAAAACCTGCAATCGGTTGTTATGGAGACCTGGAGTAAAGCTGTGTGTATGTGACCTTGTGTAACAGTGTCATCCACAGTGCCATGCCCCTTTAAAGCTGACATAAAGCAGTGACAAAAAATGGCTGGGTTGCTATGGAAACCTGGAGTAAAACTCTAATATGTGGTACTCTGTGCAGAGCCGTGTATCTAATTCTCCGGCATATGGTACTGTGTGCTGAGGCGCATATCTAATCCTCTGGCACTTGATACTGTGTGCATATGCACGTATCTAATCCTCCGGTTTATGGAATTGTGTGCAGACGTGCGTATTTAATCCTCCGGCATGTGGTACTTTGTGCTGACTTGTGTATCTAATCCTCCAGCGTGTGGTTCTGTGTGCAGATGCGCATATCTAATCCTCTGCCATGTGGTACTGTATATAGACATGTGTATCTAACCCTCCCCTTGTGATATTGTGTGCAGTAGCACGTATCTAATCCTCCAGCGTGTGGTATTGTGTGCAGTGGCGCGTATCTAATCCTCCATCGTGTGGTATTGTGTAAAGATGTCGTTATCTAATCCTCCGGCGTGTGGAACTGTGTGCAGATGTGCATATCTAATCCTCCAGCATGTGTTATTGCGTAAAGACGTGCGTATTTAATCCGGCGGCATGTGTAACTGTGTATAGACGCACGTATCTAATCCTCTGGCTGTGGAGATGTTTGAAGACGCACGTACCTAATCCTCTGGCATGTGGTACTATGTGTAGAGGTGCGTATCTAATCCTCCAGCATGTGGAACTGTGTGCAGACTCGCGTGCCTAATCCTCCGGCATGTAGAATTGTGTGTAGATTTGTGTATTTAATCTTGTGGCGTGTGTAACTGTGTGCATTGGCGCATCTAATCCTCCGGCATGTGGTATTGTGTCCAGTGGCACGTATCTAATCCTGCGGCGTGTGGAACTGTGTGCAGACGTGCATATCTAATCCTCCATCATGTGGTATTGTGTGCAGTGGCACATATCTAATCCTCCAGTGTCTGGTATTGTGTGCAGTGGCGCATATCCAATCCTCCGGCATGTGGTATTGTGTGCAGTGGTGCGTATCTAATCCTCCGGCATGTAGTATTGTGTGCAGTGGCACGTATCTAATCCTCCGGCTTGTGGTACTGTGTGCAGATGTGCGTATCTAATCCTCTGGCTGGCATGTGGTACTTTGTGCAGACACACATATCTAATCCTCTGGCATGTGGACCTATGTGCAGACGTTCATATCTAATCCTTTGGCATGTGGAACTGTGTGCAGTTGCATGTATCTAATCCTCTGGTGTGTGTAACTGTATGCAGGATCGTGTATCTAATCCTCTGCTGTGTGATACTGTGTGTTTACCTATGTATCTAATCTTTCGGCATGTGGTACTTTGTGCAGACGCGTGTATCTAATCCTCTGGCATGTGGAACTGTGTGCAGACATGCGTATCTAATCTTTCGGTGTGCGGTACTTTGTGCAGACATGCGTATTTAATCCTCTGGCGTGTGAAACTGTGTGCAGACGCGCATATCTAATCCTGTGGCATGTGGAACTGTGTGCAGACGCACATATTTAATCTTTCGGTTTGTGGAACTGTGTGTTTTTTTGTTTTTTGGGGGGTTTTTTAGGCGCCGCCCCCTGAGTGGCTGGCTGCCTTGATGCAGTGCTCCAAGCTGGGAGCAAATTTTATCTTTCCTTTCTCACTCTTTTTCTCTGTATCTTCAAGAATCCTGTAACCAAGAAAACTAGCACTATGAATTAGCAACTATAAATCGAATGGAAGACCTTGTGGAGTATTTTGTTCCTTTTGTTTCTATTGTAAAGCATGGACAATGACAAGACCTGGTTCAGCTGGTTTCCTGTTTGCACATGTGCCTGCTACCATCCCCCCAGGACACCATGCGGCATGGAGGAAAACCTACATGGAAGTGTGGACTTCTTCTTCAAGGAGATGATTTTTTGGCATCTATTACTGATGTGTGAAGATGCCTACAGCTGACTGGTATTTATTTCTTCTACTGTGGACACGTGGGACTCTGCTACAGCCTGGGAACCTACCATCACCCACCTACCCCAAGAGTTATGAAAGCTTGGCAAGAAAGCAGCACCATGTACACCTGGATGGTTTCTGACTTCTTTGGGGCAGTAGAACACATTGGTAAGAAGGAAGGAGGAGGAGGGCTTGTGATGAAGGACATTTGGGGCATTTTTTGTGGTTAAAAGGACAATAGTGCTGATGTAAGATACCAAACTATCAGCTGTGAGCAGGAGATCTCACCACCTACCAAGAACTACCACATGTTATCATGATAGCTGACTATGTCCCCCACCTCTGCAAAATTTCTGCTTGTTATATCCACATGCTGTGACCCCTCCTCGTGTCCTACAACCACAGTCGGCTGTATTATTATTATTATTATTATTATTATTATTATTATTATTAATTATTATTATTATTATTAATAACATCAATCCGCACAGAGAACTAAATGATCCTGCAGTGTTTCTGTGTTTCTTTCTTTTTAGTTGCTATGATTCCTAGGATTTCTCTATCTGCCATGAGCTTGTATGTGTTTCTCTCTTGTTATATACTACTGTACCATTTATGAACTGTATCACTGAAATTTCCCCATTGTGGGACTATTAAAGGAATCTTATCTTATCTTATATCTAATCCTCTGGCGTGTGTTACTGTGTCCTGACCTGTGTATCTAATCCTCTGATGCGTGTATCTCAGCTTGGATATCAGTGTTGAATTGCACATGTGGAGTGACCGTGTGTATGGCAGTTGGAATATGAGTGAAAGAATTGCAGGTTTGTATTAGCTAATGGGGGGGTCAGCGTTTTGGGAAAGCTGTATCTCTGAAACGGTATGTCTGACCAATTTGGGGTCTTGTCTTAAAGCTTCCCGGACACCTGCAGTATCTGTGTGCCAAATTTGGTGAAGATCGGTCCAGTCGTTTGGTTGCGCATAGAGAACAGACAGATAGACAGACAAGAATTCATTTTTAGAATATAGAGAGATAAAATATCTAGTCACTAAAGTTAGATACATCAAGCCGAATGCAAAGCAAACACTAAGGAGTATGTTCACTCAGCGGAAGTTGGTGCTGATTTTGAGGCAGATTCCACCTTAAGGCTAAGGCCCCAGGGGCCGGAAACGGCACACTAAAGCGCTGCGGGAACAACCGTGGCAGGAACGCATCCCGGTTCTTCCCGCAGCGCTTTGGAGAGAAAGTTCACAGAATTTTCCTCCGCGGACTTTCTCTTACCATTATATCTACGGGAAAGCCGTCGGCGTTTCCGTAGATATAATTGACATGTGCTGATTTTGTGTCTGCGCTGTGGTTTTAAACGTAAAGTGGACATGGGATTCTCATGAATCCCATCCAATTTGCATGTACTGTATAACGTTGCGATTTTCCATTGAAAACAATAGGAGGTAGATTCAGGACAGAATTTGGCAATAGAGATGAGCGAACACTATTCGGAACAGCCGTTCCGAATAGCACGCTCCCATAGAAATGAATGGACATAGCCGGCATGTGGGGGATTAAGCGACCGGCCGCCAGCAAAGTGTGCGTGCCAGCCGCTTCCATTCATTTCTATTTGGAACGGCTGTTCCGAATAGTGTTCACTCATCTCTATTTGGCAACAATTTTAAGCTAAGGCCCCACGTTGCGGAAACGCAGCTTTTTTGTTGCAGATTTGTTGTGGCTTTTTGAGCCAAACCCAGGAGTGGATTGAGCAGAAGGGAGAGGTATAAGAACTTTCTATATATTTCCCATTCCTTTTGTAGCCACTCTTGTCTTTGGCTCAAAAAAATGCAGCAAAATCTGCACCAAAAAAAGCTGCGTTTCCACAACGTGGAGCCTTAGCATAAAATTGTTGCCAAATTCTGTCCTGAATCTACCTCCTATTGTTTTCAATGAGAGGCAGAGATTGAAGCAAGAGAACGAAGAAAGCCCCATGATTGATCTTGTGGCAAATTCTGCTACTAATAAGCCGCAGAGCCCGCGACGACCCTCAGCAGATCAGCCCCATCCATTTGCGGCTTCATCTCTTTGCTGTGGGGGGCCAGGGGCTAGAAAAGGAAGAGGCTGAAGTCTGCCTCAATTCCTGTTCAATTTTCTGCCATCTCAACAGACATGTATTTGGTGTCAGATTAGTTGGCCTCCTATTAACTGTCCATTGAATATGTGTGTCTGATATAAGCGAATTAGATTGTGAGCCCATGGGACAGGTAAACAGCCTGTGGAGAGCTCTCAATATGCTTCACCCATCAATGCCATACTATATTATACATACTATAGAGGTGAGATTATAGGGGAGAATACCTTCATAAAGCAGTGGTGTATGCAGGTGCAATATGGCAGCACATACAGCTCCATAACCCTCACAATGTTCTCTTTTAGAGACAAGGGTAATGATCCTTAAATCAGAAATGAGTTCTCAGAATATCCCAAAAGATTTCAGCTTATCATGAGCCATCTTCATTTAATTTACACTTAGAATATAACATAGCAAGTGTAACCTGAAATAAGTCTCCTGGGCAGACAGAGAATTGAAATCGACTCAAATCTATTTTTGCCATTTTTTACTTCAGTTGATAAAAGTAATGCAGGATGTGTCCGGCTGTTCTTGGGCTCTGGTCACACCAAAACATATGATGACACATGGCATCTTTACCCACATAAGCGACGTACAAACATTGCCGCCCTTCAAAGGGGTTTTGTCATAATAGGCATTTACCCCCTATCCACAGTATACGGGATAAGTTTCAGATAGCTGGGGAGAAAAGGGTCCCCAAAGTTCCTTTGCATTGTCTATGTGAATGAAACACCATTGACCAACACTTCATTCACTTCTATGGAGCTTCTTCAGGAGTCCTAATAGAAGTGAATGGAATCATTCACATAGAGGATACAAAGGGACTTCCTTATCCTTCTTAGGATAAGATCACATCATTTCCGTTGTTGTGCAGATCAATGAAAATGGCGGCAGTGCCTAATAGTCACATGACAGACACCGATGACTATAATGGGGTTATTTGGGTCTGTGTCATGGTGGTATTTTGTCAGGCATTATTGACAGACTCTGCAATGGAGGCTCCTAATAAGGCATCAAAAGCATATGTGAACATAATCTTATTAATTGTCATGGTGCTTCTTCCACTAGTGTCCAGGGTAGTCCTTAAGTCACGTTGGTCACTAATGGGATTTATACCACCGCAAATTGACCTTCTATATCAGTTGCGGCAGAATAATGCTGGGTCTCAGAAGTGGGTGTCCAGCTGTGACATTTTACCCCTTAGGGGGAATTCATACGATGTAACGCGGCATTGATTCTGACACATAAACTCGTGTCAGAATCAGCGCTGCAAAACAGAACCCCATTGACTTCAATGGGTTCCGTTTAGCGCGCGTAACACATTGAAATCAATAGGTAAAAAAGCCTCCCATTGATTTCAATGGGGAGCGCGCGTATGCCGACACACATAGAAATAAATGGGATCTGTTTTAACGCCGCTCACTCTGAACAACTTTTACGTTCAGAACGAGTGGAGCGTTTACTCCGTGTGAAGGCTCCCTTGGTTTTATTTTTCTTGTCTGTCTTTGCTCTGTAATTCAGTAGTAGAGATGGACGGAACGCTTCAGCATGAGCTAGGTTCAACCTGAATATCCCCAATGGTTTTTTTTTTTTTTTTTTTTTTTTTTTTTATAATGAAACCAAACAATTGGGGATTCGTCTTGAACAAACTAAAATGGACCCTGCTACATGTATTGCGGTATTATATTATACTCTGGGATCTCTTCAGACCCCAAACTATAATAGGTGGATTGAGAACATTTATACTCACATTCCTTCCCCTCTTTTGGGGTTGCCTGCAGTATCTGGTGATATCCTGGTGATGTTATCCATTTTTTTTTATGTCATGCGTTGGCTACAGGTCTCAGCGTTGACCCTGGGCACATGACATTACTAAGGAGACAGAAAGAGTGCACCGGATGCCATGAGACCCCAAAAGAGGTGAAGAAAGGCGAGTATAAATGTTTTTTTTATTATTTTTTACACCTTCCCTGGGCCTCAACCTAGTATAATCTGGGGTGTGAAGAGACCCCAGAGTATAATAATTTCACTTCCATTTCTAAAGTGCTGCACAAAAAACCGCAGCGAGAATACAACATGGTTCTTCCCGCAGCGCTGCTTTGAACAGAAAGTTTGCGGGGTTTTACTCTGCGGACTTTCTGTTACAATTATATGTACAGGAAAGCCGGCAGCGTTTCCGGAGATATAATTGAAATGCTGCGATTTCCATGCGCTGGTTTTGGAAATCGCAGCATGTCCGTGCTGCGGTTTTAAATGCAAAGTGGTCTTGGGAAGAATCCCATTCACTTTGCAGTTACTGTAAAACGCCAAGATTTTTCCCGTAGCACAAATGACAACGTTTCCGACCCGTGTGGCCCAGGCCTGACTCGAAAAAAATCAGGGACCCAAGCCAGCTTAACCCAAAATGAAGCGAATCTTGGGGGGTTCGCCTATCTCTACACAGTAGTGCAGTTGAATATGCTTGGGGTAGTGGTAGACTCTATTTATTGGGGTTTTCTGGAACCTAAGGATATCTTTGAACAGAAAAAAAACGTGCCAGGCACTACAGAGGGTGACTTATAGGGCGGTTCTCACCTTTGTTTGTTGTAGTATATGTAGAATAGTTCAATATAGCAAATAGCATCTAAAAAAAATGCTGCAGAAAAAATACTGAAAAAAATACCGCAAACACACTTGTATATTTTTCACTGCATTGTGCATTTTTGCTTCCTCCCATATAAGTCAAAGGGGAAAAGCTGCATTTTCAGCTGATTTTTTTCTGGAACATTAGGATGAAATTAAGTAAAACCTCATTTACTTTTCTGGGACTGTAAAGCGGAGTGTTTTTTTTTCCATAAAGGCATAAATGCTGCGTTTTCGCAACATACACTCACCGGCCACTTTATTAGGTACACCATGCTAGTAACGGGTTGGACCCCCTTTTGCCTTCAGAACTGCCTCAATTCTTCGTCGCATAGATTCAACAAGGTGCTGGAAGCATTCCTCAGAGATTTTGGTCCATATTGACATGATGGCATCACACAGTTGCCGCAGATTTGTCGGCTGCACATCCATGATGCGAATCTCCCGTTCCACCACATCCCAAAGATGCTCTATTGGATTGAGATCTGGTGACTGTGGAGGCCATTGGAGTACAGTGAACTCATTGTCATGTTCAAGAAACCAGTCTGAGATGATTCCAGCTTTATGACATGGCGCATTATCCTGCTGAAAGTAGCCATCAGATGTTGGGTACATTGTGGTCATAAAGGGATGGACATGGTCAGCAACAATACTCAGGTAGGCTTTGGCGTTGCAACGATGCTCAATTGGTACCAAGGGGCCCAAAGAGTGCCAAGAAAATATTCCCCACACCATGACACCACCAGCCTGAACCGTTGATACAAGGCAGGATGGATCCATGCTTTCATGATGTTGACGCCAAATTCTGACCCTACCATCCGAATGTCGCAGCAGAAATCGAGACGCATCAGACCAGGCAACGTTTTTCCAATTTTCAATTGTCCAATTTCGATGAGCTTGTGCAAATTGTAGCCTCAGTTTCCTGTTCTTAGCTGAAAGGAGTGGCACCCGGTGTGGTCTTCTGCTGCTGTAGCCCATCTGCCTCAAAGTTCGACGTACTGTGCGTTCAGAGATGCTCTTCTGGCTACCTTGGTTGTAACGGGTGGCTATTTGAGTCACTGTTGCCTTTCTATCAGCTCGAACCAGTCTGGCCATTCTCCTCTGACCTCTGGCATCAACAACGCATTTCTGCCCACAGAACTGCCGCTCACTGGATGTTTTTTCTTTTTCGGACCATTCTCTGTAAACCCTAGAGATGGTTGTGCGTGAAAATCCCAGTAGATCAGCAGTTTCTGAAATACTCAGACCAGCCCTTCTGGCACCAACAACCATGCCACGTTCAAAGGCACTCAAATCACCTTTCTTCCCCATACTGATGCTCGGTTTGAACTGCAGGAGATTGTCTTGACCATGTCTACATGCCTAAATGCACTGAGTTGCCGCCATGTGATTGGCTGATTAGAAATTAAGTGTTAACGAGCAGTTGGACAGGTGTACCTAATAAAGTGGCCGGTGAGTGTAGTTTACAGTTTTTGTTTTTTTTTCCTAACATATCAAACCAGATTTATCAATGCAGTTGAGAACCCAGCCTTACATCTACATACCTCATAACACACCTGAGCCTGGCAAAGATCTCCAAATGGCCCAACCCTAAATTTTGCAACCATGACATTTACTATTGATTTCTATTAATGTAGCAAAGATTGCACGACCTGGTTGTACCTGACTCACATGTCTGGCTTGTAAAATCCAAGTGTATTAGACCTGTGCCGGGCCTTTGATTCATCTCTGGAACAAGAACTGCAGATACTATGCAGTTAATAGAGAGACTGCGGTGAGAAGACTTGGAGGAGGCATCCGCAGCTCATTGAGAATATCTAGGGCAGGTGCACAAGCACAAAGATGATGAGTCAGCTGAAGCGCTAAGGTGTAGAGGGACGGAGTGATTTATAGGAAGCTGCAGAAGAAGCCATCTCATTGGCCCTTCCAGGATGGGGGCTCGGGGGGATTATAAAAGCCATTTCATTTCTGCAAGAGGACCTTAGTTTCAGTGAAAATGGGTTATCACCAGTGTTATGGGACCATTGTGGCCAGAAATATCAATTTAGATTTTAATTTTCTCACATGCAGCATGGTATTTACTACACGGGTCTACTCGGCTTTTACAGAATTGCATGCTATTAACCTTTACCACACCATAAATAGTTTAGATCTCATAAGCTGCAGTAACGAGATTGTTTTTGCTGCTATTTTAGAGTCATTTATATTTATATGATTTGCTATATACTTCAGGCGTATACTACAGGCCCATGATGTACCATACAATTCTATTCAGAAGCACACAGGGGTTGTTTTCTCACAGGTTCATATAGAATCTGAGAGAATAAAAATACTTATTATTAGAGATGAGCGAGTAGTACTCGATCGAGTAGGTATTCAATCGAATACTACGGTATTCGAAATACTCGATCGAGTACCACTCACTATTCGAATGTAAAAGTACGATGCAAAACCAGCATTGATTGGCCGAATGCTATACAGTCGGCCAGTCAACGCTGGTTCTTCTCCTACCTTTAGAAGTCTTCTCCGTGCAGCTTCCCCGCGGCGTCTTCCGGCTCTGAATTCACTCTGCCAGGCATCGGGCCTGGGCAGAGCCGACTGCGCATGTTCGCTTGTAGTGCGGGCATGCGCAGTCGGCTCTGCCCAGGCCTGATGCCTGGCAGAGTGAATGACGAGCTGGAAGATGCCGGGGGGGACGCTGCAAGGAGAAGACTGCTCGGAGGATCCAGCTCGACCCTCACTCGTGGACTTGGTAAGTATAATTTGATCGAATGTTGCCTACCCCTGAAACAAGCATTTTCCCCCCATAGACTATAATAGGGTTCGATATTCGATTCGAGTAGTCGAATATTGAGGGGCTACTCAAAACGAATATCGAACCTCGAACATTTTACTGTTCGCTCATCTCTACTTATTATGCTTGCGCTGTTATGCAGGTGCGCCTTCCTAGAAATATTGTTTTAAGTGACAACAGGTCCATAATGTGTTCCCCATCCTTTTGTGCATGCAGTTTTCTCATCTGCATAAGCAAGGGAGTAGCTATAGGAGGTGCAGCAGTTGCTAAAATCAGTATTGAGATTACAGCTTCCATCTGGCCCATTAGCTAAGGAGACCCACAGATTACCTGAACCACACTAAGGATGATTAAACTCCTTAGCACCCGTAACCATCACGAATTCGCTGTAAAAATGAGGTAGGGGGCTCCGGACAAAAGATTGCACCAGGGCACCCAAGACTTTAGTTATGCCACTGCCTAAAGGGTCATGGAACCTAAGGCCTCTTGCAGACGACTGTGGGGGAGATCAGTGTTCATGTTTTTCCCGGATAGCACACTGACACATTCATTTCTATGGGCACATACACATGACTGTGATTTCCACTGATCAGTGTGTGGGCCGTGAGTCTGCCCCGCAAAATTAAGAGCATGTCCTATTCTGTTCAGTGTTTGTGGAACGGACTCACCCATAGAAGCCTATGGGAGGCTAAAAACCACAAACGGCATTTGCAGACAAGCTAGGGACATCATTAGATGTCTCTTGTGTTTTGGAGGGGGGGGGGGTTCAGATCTGCAAACTGGGATCACGCACTGATGACAACACTGTCCATTTTTGCAAACATATGGCACTGATACTGATGACACACTGATGACAGTGCACCCTATTAAGGCATTCTAGGTTATTGGTGGAAGGTTTACCTTCATCTCCATCAACTAGTGCAAGAGGTTGTCCATGTTTCCAATTACAATTGTATAATGCCTAATTTCCCCCTATAGGGGATCTGCAGGGAAATTTAAAGTTTTGTAAGGTTCTTCTACTACAGCTGACTCATTGGGATCTTAGCACTGGGGTACCTGGTGGTCATGATATTTTTTGGGTAAACTTTCTAACATAAGCAGGCAGCAACTTAAAGGGATCCTATCAGTCAGACACAATTTTTTCTAGGTACCGCGTCGGAATAGCCTATTCGTCTCCTACCTTTCGTTGTCTTCTCCGTGCCGCCATTCGCCAACAATCCCGATTCTTGTCGGTATGCAAATTATGCATTGGGCGTCCCCAATGCTGCGAGAGAACTCTCCCCAGCGCCGCCTCCATTTTCTTCAGCAGCGTCATCTTCAGCCTCTTCTTCCGGCAGTGGCTTGTAACTTCTAGGCCTCGGACCTTGGGCACAGCAGACTGAGCATGCCTACAGACCACGAGAAAATGGCCACCGCCAGAAGAAGAGGCTGGAGATGACGCTGCTGAAGAAGATGGATGCGGCGCTGGAGAGCGTTCTCTCGCAGCATTGGGGACGTCCCCAGTGCTGTCTGAGCGCTGGGGCCCACCCCCAGTGCTGCGAGAGAGCTACTTTGCATACCGACAAGAACCAGGATTGTAGGCGAACTTCAGCGCAGAGAAGATGACGAAAGGTAGAAGAAAAATAGCTGTTCTTAAGGCTATTCCGACATGGTACCTAGAAAAAATGTGTCTGACTGATATCCCTTTAAACCAGACACCCCTCTTCAACTACATAGCCGAAAAGTACTGAATGAAAGCATGGCTTTCACTTGTACATTATATTGATGCCATGTCTATAACACAGCATGTGTCATATCATGAAGTGGAAAAAGCCTCACTGTTATAGAAATTTCCAGGTAGCAATTTGCCATTTTCTGACCTGCACAGAACAGAGCCTGTCCCTCTTACAGCCATCAATAATATCGTAGCTCTGTACATCAGGTATAAATCATGGCAGCTGCCAACAGGAACTAGACCCCCCATCATGGATTCCTCCCAAAACGCTATAAATAAATTATTATGCCCATCTATCCACACATCACGTGCGGGAACAACCATGTAGAACTGTATTCTTCTAATGAATGGCACATTTAGGTATTCATTCCCTTTATTCTAGAAGCAGCTGCGGATGTGCTGGCCTGTCCTGATCATTGTGTTACTTTTTTTATCTGCAATGTTCGGGGGGAGGGTGTTGATTCCACCGCTACCAACACCCCCCACCCCCACCCTCATCTCCTGATGCTGTGAATGAGCTAAAAATAAAAAGGTCCACCAAAGAACGTGGCAGGTACCAGAAAGAAAAACCCCTCAGGATTCATCAGCCGAGGATTTCATGAGAACAAAATCCAGGTAGTGACCTACATAATGTGCGAAGGGAAGGGGGAGCTCATTAGAGGAGGACGGAAAAGTCACTGTAGATACGGGAATGCCTGTGGTCTACTTTATGTCCACCGACTATGATATTAGGACCTCCAGTATATTCCAGATGGGACATTGCATGTAATGTTGTATTTAAGAAGATATGGATGTTTGAGCATAGGGTCAATATAACCTTAGCATTACTAAGATGACACATGGCTGTCCGGAGAGGTTGTCTCCTCCGCTGCTTCTTGGTTTCTGTGCTAGTGATCCTGTCCCTAGATGAACTTTTTACAAGTTTTCCAAGTAGGAACGCGATACATTGTGAGGAATTACATGCAAAACAGCAGGTAGTCGAAATGAAAAAATGACAAATTGATCTTAGTGTATTTCTCGGAGAACTGAACCTTCTTGTATTATCAGTAAAATAATTGGCTGGCAAAGCATTCGTAGGCTCTGTTCACATTCTGTTTAACATATGCATCTCTGATAGAAGCCAAACAGTTGTATCTGTAACCCATAGGATCTTGTTATAGAAAAAAAATGTCTTATACATTTAGATTTTTTTTTACTAGACAAGGAATATCACAGTCTGCCGCACTATTACATACAGTGGGGCAAAAAAGTATTTAGTCAGTCACCAATAGTGCAAGTTCCACCACTTAAAAAGATGAGAGGTGTCTGTAATTTACATCATAGGTAGACCTCAACTATGAGAGACAAAATGAGAAAACAAATCCAGAAAATCACATTGTCTGATTTTGTAAGAATTTTTTTGCAAATTATGGTGGAAAATAAGTATTTGGTCACTACAAGCAATCAAGATTTCTGGCTCTCACAGACCTGTAACTTCTTCTTTAAGAGTCTCCTCTTTCCTCCACTCATTACCTGTAGTAATGGCACCTGTTTAAACTTGTTATCACTATAAAAAGACACCTGTGCACACCCTCAAACAGTCAGACTCCAAACTCCACTATGGTGAAGACCAAAGAGCTGTCAAAGGACACCAGAAACAAAATTGTAGCCCTGCACCAGGCTGGGAAGACTGAATCTGCAATAGGCAACCAGCTTGGATTGAAGAAATCAACTGTGGGAGCAATAATTAGAAAATGGAAGACATACAAGACCACTGATAATCTCCCTCGCTCTGGGGCTCCACGCAAAATCTCACCCCGTGGGGTCAAAATGATCACAAGAACAGTGAGCAAAAATCCCAGAACAACGCGGGGGGACCTAGTGAATGAACTGCAGAGAGCTGGGACCAATGTAACAAAGCCTACCATCAGTAACACACTACGCCGCCAGGGACTCAGATCCTGCAGTGCCAGACGTGTCCCACTGCTTAAGCCAGTACATGTCCGGGCCCGTCTGAAGTTTGCTAGAGAGCATTTGGATGATCCAGAAGAGTATTGGGAGAATGTCCTATGGTCTGATGAAACCAAACTGGAACTGTTTGGTAGAAACACCACTTTACGTGTTTGGAGGAAAAAGAATACTGAGTTGCATGCATCAAACACCATACCTACTGTAAAGCATGGGGGTGGAAACATCATGCTTTGGGGCTGTTTCTCTGCAAAGGGGCCAGGACGACTGATCCGGGCACATGAAAGAATGAATGGGGCCATGTATCGTGAGATTTTGAGTGCAAACTTCCTTCCATCAGCAAGGGCATTGAAGATGAAACGTGGCTGGGTCTTTCAACATGACAATGATCCAAAGCACACCGCCAGGGCAACAAAGGAGTGGCTTTGTAAGAAGCATTTCAAGGTCCTGGAGTGGCCTAGCCAGTCTCCAGATCTCAACCCTATAGAAAACCTTTGGAGGGAGTTGAAAGTCCGTGTTGCCAAGCGACAGCCCCAAAACATCACTGCTCTAGAGGAGATCTGCATGGAGGAATGGGCCAACATACCAACAACAGTGTGTGCCAACCTTGTGAAGACTTACAGAAAACGTTTGACCTCTGTCATTGCCAACAAAGGAGAGAGAACAAAGTATTGAGATGAAATTTTGTTACTGACCAAATACTTATTTTCCACCATAATTTGCAAAAAAATTCTTACAAAATCAGACAATGTGATTTTCTGGATTTGTTTTCTCATTTTGTCTCTCATAGTTGAGGTCTAACTATGATGTAAATTACAGACGCCTCTCATCTTTTTAAGTGGTGGAACTTGCACTATTGGTGACTGACTAAATACTTTTTTGCCCCACTGTACACTTTACAGTTTGGCAGTACTGATATAAACTAGTCAGACAGTTGTGTTTCGGCAGCCATACCATTTCCTATCTTATAACCCCCCCAAGAGGTCATTGTCTATCACATTCTGCACTTCTGTCTTATGTATTGTATTCAGTTGTCTGTGGTTTGGCCTCCTGTCTATTTCTGATCCACTGGGATTGTGTTCATTATAACCATGTGATAGGAGCTGTCCACTCATCAGCAGTAACTGTAACAGGAGGTGACTGTATGAGCGATGTGTAGATCTCCATAGACTCAAGCAGATACAGTGTGCCACCGAAGTGCAATTCACAATCATGTTATGTTTGATTATGCCCAGTTTGATGTACAGGGTGAACAGGTGAGAGACTAACACATGGAATTGCTTAAAGAGGACCTTTCATCAGATCGGGCACAGGCAGTTCTATATACTGCTGGAAAGCTGACAGTGTGCTGAATTCAGCTGTCGGCTTTCCCGATCTGTGCCCGGTGTAAAGCGCTATCAGTCCCGGTACCGTAGCGCTTTACAGTCAGAAGGGCGTTTCTGACACTTAGCCAGGGACGCCCTTCTGCCCAGCAGCGCCTATCGCGCTGTACAGTGTGAGCGGGGAGGAACACCCCCCCCTCCTGATAATACTCGTCTATGGACGAGCTGTGTGAGTAGAGGGAGGGGGCGTTCCTCCCCGCTCACACAGTACAGCGCGATAGGCACTGCTGGGCATAAGGGCGTCCCTGGCTAAGTGTCAGAAACGCCCTTCTGACACTAAATCGCTACGGTAACGGGACCAATAGCGCTTTACACTGGGCACAGATCGGGAAAGCCGACAGTGCGCTGAACTCAGCGCACTGTCGGCTTTCCAGCAGTATATGGAACTGCCTGTGCCCAATCTGATGAAAGGTCCTCTTTAATACACTGTGGACAATCCCTTTAAAATGTAAGGCCTCATGTATGTGACCGAATTTATTCCAATGGCATCTTAGTGTTATCCAATTGCGTTCTGTTCTGATTTCATGGAGCAGGATAGGACGTGCTCTATAATTATCCAATTATATGAGCATTGGATTCCCCCTTGGAAGTGCCTCGGTTGAGTCATGTGCATGAGGGCTAAGTGTTGTTTAAATTTTTTATTGTATTGTGTACAGGGGTGGATCCAGGGTCAGGCGAGCCGGGGAACCGCGCCCAGCGGTGCCCCACGGCGCGGCCCAGACCTAACAAAACGGTCCCGGTTGGCGGGAGGTATGTCCTGATTTCAACTCATCGGCATCCTTTAAGTAGAAAACAGCTTCTATAGTTCTCCCTAGCAATGCTCTAACTAAGGTAGGGTTCATACTACCGTTGGTGTCCGCTCAGAAGGTGTCCGTTTAAAAAAAAAAATGGACACCTATCATAACGTAACCTATCAGTTACTGTCTGTTACCCATAGACCTCAATGTTAATAAAAAAAAATGCACACTTACTGTCCATTATTTCAAACAAACAGAAAAGTCCTGCATGTAGGATTTTTTTTTGTCCTCTTGAAACAACGGACATGGTTGTAAACAGACACTAAAGGACACAAGATAAAATCCAATTGAAATGAATGGAAATTGAAAATGGACCAGCTAGTGTCCATTGTTAAAATCTTTTACAGACACTGCTGAGCGGACACCAATGGTAGTGTGAATGCCCCCTAAGAACTGCCAGAGAGAGTACCCAACATATATTGCCAGTATGTAGAGATGCAGCAATTGCCAAAGGGGAAATCACTTCAATAGCTGTATCTCTGATTTTATATCACCTAGAACAGTGATATTATATGAAAGCTGAGATTCTCATATGGTCCCTGAAGATATCAGTAGTTAAAAATCAGGAAGTATTGTGATTTTTATATGTAGTGTAAACTGCTGCATATAAAATTCAAATTCCTGATAATATTTTTAACTAGTAATATCTACATAATTATTTTTAGCTAGAACAGCAGCTAAAACACTGCTTTCATATGGCACCAGAAGATCTGTTCTAGGTGGTAAAAAAAACAGAGATGCAGCTATTGGAATGGACCGATCCTTTGGCGTCACAGTCAGTATAAATGTATATGGATTTTTCCTGCCAACAACTCAGTTAGAGGATTGCTAGGGAGAACTGTAGAGTCTATTTTCTATCATAAGGAAGTAAAAGAGGTCAATAAATAAACATTTCCTTACTAACATAGCATGCCGACTGCTGGATTTTATATGTCACAGGTTTCCTCTAAAATAACTGTAATGAATGCAGCTTTATGTGTGAATGTAGAAGACGATGATAAGTAATGCAAGCTCATCAAGTATTTGCAGTACAGTATTACACTTCATTTAGGTCAATTTAACATTTAAAACCTTGTCAAAAAGTTTTGCTTGTAATCGGAATTTCAAGGCTTCAGAGCTGAAATCTACTCACATCCATTGCTATCTCCAGAGCTAGAAAATGTACTCTGAGCACCAGGTACTGTACATTGTAAAAAAAAGTCCTTGACAACTACATGATAGGCTAAATGGCATATTCACCTCTTCCTCTGTTGTCCCCTATTGGTCTTCTTTCCATTGTGTGCCGAGGCCACAGCACCAGTACTCCCCTTGTGACCATTGAGACCAATCAGTAACATCACTGATATACGTCACCTCGTCCTTACCTGTGACCGCTAAAGTGGGGCTCAGGACTCCTGCTGCTGTGGTCTTGGCATACAATGGAAATGGGGGCCAATGGCAGATAACAGAGTGATGGGGACAAGTGAGTATGCTATTTTTCGTCTTTTACACCCTTTTTCTGATTTCTTTACGGGTGCTTCCAAATCCCGAACAACCCTTTAAAAATATGTCTACAAGATTACTGACGGCTACCAGTAAGAAGCAGCAAAATTGTGAATGAAGCTCTAAAGAATACAAGCTGTAACTCATAGCCAGGGTGAGGGAGATAATATATTATATTATATATATTTGCAAAGTTCCTGAATTCTATGTGGACATTCACTTTAACCACTTCCGGACTGCCCATAGACTGTAAACATCCGGATAGTGGTTGCCTAGTTCTCAATGAGCGCTGTATACACGGCTATGGCGCCGCCATGATGCGGCCGCCCTCTGACCCGGCAGTCACGTGATCCGCCGGGAGCAGCATCTTGCAAGAGCTGCTGGGTCCTACAGGACCCAGATCAGCTCTGTATACTTCGTATATAGCGTGCAGGAGGCTGGATTCCTCCTGCAACTGAGGCTAAATGTACCAGCCTCAGTTGCAGGAGAAATCAGCCTCCAATACAAAAAAAAGTGATCAGATGTCCCCAAAGGTCTCTTATCACCTTATGAGGACACAATCTGAAAAAAAAAATAAAAAAAATATAAAAAAGTTGTTAAAAAATGTAAATAAAATAATAATAAAAATAATAATAATACGCTAATAAAACGCCGTTATTAAAGGTTATAGCCCCACCCCCGACACCATACAAAATAAAAATTACCGTAACGGAGAGGAAAAACTATTTTATAAAGTTTTTCAGTGACACTTTGTGTTATTAAATAAAAATAAATAAATAAATTGAAAACCAGACACAATTTCCCTCCTATTTTGTTTATATTTTCCCGGATATAAAAAAAATTAAAACACATTCGAAAATAAAAACAACATAAAAATAAAGCCCTATGTGTCCCCGAAAAAAGACGCAAAAATTAGTTGACTGAGACATACGGGAAAAATGTTACAGCCCTTAAAACCGCACATACAAAATAAACCTAAAATGTGTCTGGTCCTGGACCACAAATTGTGCCGGTACTGAAGTGGTTAAGGTGTCATTTCCCTTTAGGTGTTAATTAAAGGGACTGTTCAGAATTTTATTGTTTGTTGCATGTCAATTCAATAGATCTGATCTACAATACGAAACACGACCTGTGAATAAGTGCGGCACTGTTTTTTTCATATATTTTTTTAATCCCAGGCTGCCCATTGAAGCCTATGTTCACATGATAGAAGTACAGCGTATGGAGGGATCTCTGAAATCAGACAAAAATAGAGCATGACCTATATTTTGATGCCCCATGACAAAATATTTACAGACATTAAAAGTAATTCAGTCTTGTGATGGCCGTTAAAAAAATCTCAAAAAATAAAAAACGCCGTTTACGACATTCATGTGAATGTCGCTGAAGGGTCAGACAGATTTTACAAACTAACGTTAAATTTATGTAGTCACTTTCATAGTTAAGAACTGATATTGGATATTGAGTCGGACTGAAATAGCAAACTCCTCTCAGCATCCAAGAGTTACGTGCTTTATGTCAATGCTCCAGGGAGTCTTATTCATTCTGGAGAAAGACGAGGCATCTTCAGTATCTGAGACCGGGACATAAAGCTTTATACAATGTAACAACTGGAAGGATGGATGATATTCATTAGTTTAACATATTAAGCACACAGGTCTATTATTAGACATTGCTATTTTTCTCCAAGCACATAACACAGGAAGCAACACGCAATTTCTTTTAGAGCCTCGGCATTTATCCTCACCTCCCCATGGCGAGTTGTTGATAACTCAAGGGTGTTAAAACAAGTTACTGTATATTGTGGATCTTCTCATACTGAACAGGTAAGAGTAGAAGAATCTTAGAATATCTCCCCAATATGAATGATCACCAGGATTTGGAAGGCTGACAAAGACATTCATCCAGTTCAGCTTTTTATAATGCAATGTTGATCCAGAAGAAGACAAATACCCCAGGTAGTAGTAACCTATTGTTAGGGTAAAAATGGTTTCCTAATTTTAAACCCGGCATTCGCAATAAATAGGTAAGGGCCCCATTACAAGTCCTACATTGGTCCTAGGAGTTACAAGTTACGCCTCTGCTTTCAGCATCGGAGGCCTAGGTTTGAATCCAATCAAGGACAACATCTGCAAGGAGTTTGTATGTTCTCCCTATATACTGTAGGTTTCCTACCATACTCCAAAGACATACTGATGTGGAAAGTAGATTGCCCTATATGGAACAGTGAGCAATATAAATAAATAACAAACCATCTCCAAAATCTAGTAACTATAGACTGTAATATTATTACATTCCAAAATGGCATCCAGGTCCTTCTTAAACTCTTACAGTGAATTTCCCATGAAAGCTTCTATGGCAGAGAGTTCCATATGCAACAATGGACTGACAGTACCAGGACACCGGGGAAAAGTGAGCACTACACCGCACGGGATGGAAACAACGTGATTTAGGAAAAATAGCAGCGTTTTGCAGTAATGCCAAAGTGGATGGGATTCTGGCGAATCCCATGCCCACTTTCCGGTAAAAACTAGCGTGCGGGCACACCGCGATTTCTAAAACTGGCGCAGTTTTGAAAATCACAGCATACCTAAATGCCTGCAGTTTCCCCATAGGTATAATATTAACGGAAAGCCCACAGAGGAAAACTCTGCAAACTTTCTGTCTAAACAGCTGGTTTTTTAAAATGCTGTGGGACATCCCATGGGGCCTTAGCCTTAAAGGGGTTGTCCCATCACAAGGATCCTATCTATACTGCTTGTTAATGTGGATGTAAGACTTTTCCTAAATACACTGCTTCAGCAAAACTGCTTTGTTTCTCCACTATATTACTTTATTCAATTCATTGTTGACACAGCCCTTGACTTATCTGCTCAAAAGTCAAATGATGTATCTGCTGCTCTCAGGGGGGATGGAGGAGGGGCTAAGTGCAGGGAGCCAGCCTGTGTATCTAGCTATTCCTGTGTCTACACCACGTGACCTACCTCCCTGCTATCAGATAAGAGGAGCTGCTTTCTTTTCTGAACTCGTCTTCTGTTCTCTCAGTTATCAGGCTAGCTAATTCAATTGTGTTCATTATGGCAGAGACAGGCAGTCTCTGTATGTAACACAGAATGGAGTTGCTCCTGCCTGTAATTCATAGTCCAATATTGTGCACATAGTGTTGTTTGAGGACCTTTGATAACATCACAGGCCCTTCAGCTGCCCCAAAGGATCACTCTATGCAGTGGGCGGAGCTACATGCTAATTTGGGGCGTGGTTAAACGGCAGGTTGCATGTGAAACCCTGCCCACCAAATGATGCAAGAAACCAGGAAGAAAGAAGATTTTACAGCAGTGAAAACTGGTGAGTATGCGACGTGGGAATACCCCTTTAAGACTTTTCCTAAATACACTGCTACAGCAAAACTGCTTTGTTTTTCCACTTAATTTATTCACTTCAAGGTTTACACTGCGTTTCTATGGCCCTTGGGATTATCTGCTCATTTCCCAAGTGACGTAGCTGCCTGCTCTCAGGGGGAGGGAGCCTGTGTCTGTAGCTGTTCCTGTGTCTGCACCACACATGAGACCTAGCTTCCTGCTCTCAGATAGAGGAGGGGGGAAGTGAGTGCTCCGAGCTGCTTGCATTTCTGAACTCTTTGTCTTAGGGAGCCTGCACACGGAGTTCAGCTCCACTCATTCTGAACATAAAACTTGTTCAGAATGAGCGCATAAAAAGCAGCTTCCATTCATTTCTATTGGTGCCGGCATTCGCACGCTACCCATTGAAATGAATGGGAGGCTTTTTACCTATTGCTTTCAATGTGATACGCGCGTATGCCGGCACCCATTCAAGTCAATGGGATCTGTTTTTTATGCCGCTCACTCTCAACGAGTTTTACGTTCATAATGAGCTAGCGTAAACTCTGTATGAAGGTCCCTTAAACTGCGTCACATTTATCAAAGTGTCTGGTGCTTCTTTATAAATCTGTTTATGATCTTTACACTTATTAGTTGGCTTAATATTTGGTGCATTCTTAGCACTTTTTTGGCACACAACCCCCTTTCCATTTAGGCCACTTCCCATATCACCTAGGCCATGTCTCTTGTCATATCAATCTTAAAAGAGTCTAAAACACTTGATAAATGTAGCTCATAGCTTGTTATTCTAGGTTCACATCTGCATTTAGGTTTCCGCAAGTGGACCCGACAAAAAGAAACCTAATCCACTTAAAAAGAGGTTACCTGCCGGACCCCTGCAGACTCTATAGACTATAATGGGGTCTGCAGGGTATCTGCCCAGTTTCCACCCAAAAAAAACCATTGAATGTAATCCATGCGCAGGTATGAACCTAACCTTGGATAATTTTTTGCCTGTTTTATGAACAAAATACACACCAATGTGTGTGATTGAATGGTACATGGATGACATCTGTTTGCTGCCCATGACTCCCCGGACCCATTCATTAAGGTCAGTGACAACAGGCTGCACAATGGACAGGAATCGGACCTGTCCTGAGTTTTGCTTATGGCCCTATACACCGGACAGTGAAAAACCCAGTACTGTGTATGGAACCCTAGCAATGAATGGGTTAGTGTACTAGCCCACTGACTGTGCACATGGTCATGTGCATGAGGCCTAAGTGCAGTATATTGGCTACTAACAAATATAGAGTGCGCCATTTATGTCAAACAGACAGTAGAAAACCGTCTATAAGGTGGCAGTGGGCCTTCTTACCTACTGAACCTTTGTGCAACTGCTCAGATTGCACATATGGCATGTGTATCCCTGATATATAATTTAATAGTTAATAGTTTTATATATAAAATCATATATATAGGCCTATAGCAAGGTGAGCCTGAAAATTGTATTCAAATCTCTCTAGACTTGCAGTCATCCTTATCATAGTTTAATAAAAATGTCTGCTGCCCTTTATAACCCTGCTGTAATAAGCTACCCTGAGGCTACTACTTCACAGATGGATGGTGGTGCACACAGAGAAAACGTACCATCCATCTCCCATTGGTGTATTTCTGCCTAGAAATGGACATGTTATTGTTCCCCTGTGAGTCCGCAGATGTGAAACAGGCTAATTTCATATAAGAAAGGTTCTGTGATGCTCGTGTAATATTGGCTTAGCTCAGATGTACAACCATGTAAATCAAATTAATGCATTACACACACAGATACATACATCCTATCCTACTAATAGTGAAAGTTTGTGGGTTTGGATGTTTGTGTATTTGGATGTTTGCTCCTCAATCACGGCCAAACGGCCGAATGGATTACAGTGAGATTTCACACATACCTGGAATGGCGCCCGGAAGGAAACATAGGTGCCTTACCATGCCCTTAGGTTCCCGGGTTTCACAACCACGAGAACCGAAAGCACGGACAGCGGAGGCTGAAGGACCTGAGATGACGTCATCGCAGGCCTGCACACTGAACTGCGATTGGAGCAAATGATGAAGCAGGCGGAGCTGGAGAGATTCACGCTGGCCGCAGAGCCATCACGCTGGGCTCAGATTGGACCGGCCATTACAGGGGGCGGAGCTATCGCATCTCAAGCCGGCTGCCGAGCGAGACGAAGAAGATGCGGAGTGCCGCACATGCCGGCATCGGTGGAGGCCAGCGCGCGGCGTGGAACAGTAAGTACGCCAGGGAAGTCCGGGTGAGAAGCGAAGTTCACCCAGGCCCAGGGGTCGGAGGGGGGTTGGGGTCCTGGGGCCTGGTCCCGAACTGAAGGGGGTTGGTCGTGGTTGGGGTCCCAGGGGGTTGGGTCGGGTCAGGGTTGTGGGGGGAAGGGGGCCGGGGTTGGAGTCAGGGGGTTGGGTCAGGTTGGGGTCGCAGGGGGTGGCAGGGTTGGGGTCGGCAGTTGATTGGGGTCGCGGGAGGTTGGGGTCACAGGGGGGGGTGGCTTGGGGTCGCAGGGAGGGTGGCCACGGGAAGCCAAGGTCACGTTTCGGAGGGAGGAAGGCGAGGTTGCGTTTGGAAGTGGGAAATGGGAGGCCAGGGTGGGCCTGGAGTCGCGCGTGGTGGGAAGGGGAGGCCAGGGTCACGACGGCTGCAGGGCAATGGGGGGCCACTGAGGCCATGCTCCAGGTGTGTCGAGCAGAGGAAGATGATAAAAATTAGAGAATTCACCCTTCACCTGGAGCAGTGAGTAAAGACACCTCCTTATCCTGCTGGGTACCGTAATCTTTATTCCATGCTGAACTCAGAAGAAGAAATTAAATGACATTATTGGATGTGTTATGGATTTATTTCCTTACATAGCTCCTTATATTCCGCAGCACTTTACAGACATTGTCGGTCACTGTCCCACAATCTACATTCCCTATCAGTATGTCTTTGGAGTGTGGATGGAAACAACATAAAAACACCTTGCAGATGTTGTGGATTTGATCCTAGGATTCCAGTACTAACCACTGAGCCACCATAATGAATACCGTGTTTTCCAATATCTATAGACAATGGATGGTATTATATTTGATCTATAGCTTGATGTCTTAAAGGACTACTATTTTCTGAGAACTAGGAGTATATATAATCTCGTATATGGCAGGGGATAACATTGCCACTTCACCCCTGGCAACAACCAAAGCGGAAGAGGAAGCAAGGCCAATGGATGTCCCATACATATAATAGGGAGCTGGACGGGCAGCCCATCAGTAGACATATCGCCTGGCCTAGCCACTGGTTGGCTGGTATTTGTACTTGGAAAGTTTTATTAGTACTGTTATATGAACACAAATTTGGTTCCTACTACTTCAGGGGCGCTATATCACACTGAAACTGAATGTGAATGTAGTGGTTTATGGTAGTGGTCTATGGTTCCCGGGGTCTTGTTTGTCTTGCTAGCTCTCCACTTTCCCTTGGAAGCTATGCTAATAAAATAGCCTGTGAAGGTTAACGGCAATAGTAAAAGCTTTTGAATTGCCTCTGTATGTAAGCCGACAATGAGCGTAGTGATGTTACCCATCATCTGATAGAGATATATAAAAGGCTGTAGCCATGGTTACTGCTGTTTATTTCTAATGTTAATAATGCTGTTTATTTCTGGTGGATTCTTACCTTATAAATGGATGAAAGTGTGTTCTTTATATATATAGCCCACCGATATGTGCTATAACAATGCCATATACATTCACAGCCACATTATACTAGATTATTATTATTATTATTATTATTGTTGTTGCTTACTTTTATTCCATATGCCAAGGAAAAGAATCTACTGCTACCCAGAAACCATCAGCAAGCTGGCCAAATGCCATTCTAATAATAGATTATGTATCTTAATATTCCATCCAGTTCTCACGACTAAGACATTTACAGTACTTCCAAGTAGGTTGATATCATATTTATGTCTGTCTTATAGTTAGCGGGTAGGATTGGGGTGTTACTGAATCTATAAGACCAATGAGACATCCACAGTTATACAGGCAATAAATTGACTACAATGCAAATGCCTGAGGCCTGGTTCACCTCTGCGGAAAAAAGAAGTGAATGGCTCCCACTGAAGTCAATGGGGGACATTTTTTCGAGGTGGATTCTGAGTTGGATTCAGCGTCAAAATCCAGTCCAAAAAACTCTGTCTAGTCTAGTCTGTCCAGTCTAAGTTAGATATCACCTATCAGTGGGCTTACTGTGACCCAAACTTTGTCTAAATTTTGACACAGTTTGGAGCATTTTGTTCCATTGAACCATGCCCCTTCCATGTGGCATCAAACTCCTGTTCCATGTGAGTGTGAAAAATGTGTTGTAAAACTAGATGCACCAAAAAAAAAAAAAAACACCAAATTTTGCCACATTTTATGCCAAGGTCACATCGTGACCACAATAGTAAATGTGACAATGTTTTTACTCATTAGAAACAAAAAGTCTGGTTGAAGTTGTTAGGCAGGGCCATATGGTAGTGGGGGCCCCCTTTGGATAGTAGGACAGTCCTGCATTTTCTATCCCGCTGTCCAGGGCAGCGGATCCGGTCTGCACCAGCTCAGCGGCGTCTGGAGGACAGATGAGTTGCAGACAGTAATGAAGTAAGGAAACATACTCTAGTGGCAATCTGGGGGGACATGATACTGGGGGGACGGGACCAGGGAGGACATGATACTGTAGGGACAACTTGGGGGTACATGACAATGTGGGAGACATACTGTGGAGAGACATGATACTGTGGGGCAACCTGTAGGGGTATATGAGGGTGGGTAGACATACTTTGGGAGCAACCTGGGGGGGCATGATACTTGGGGGAAACCTGGGGAGACATGATACTGTGGGGACAACTTGGGGGGATACATGACAATGTGGGGGCAACCAGGGAGGGTGGGGGATATGAATCTGTGAGGGGAACATGAAATGTGGGGGCAACCTTGAATGGCGACATTATGACAGGTATTATAAGGCTACTAGGGAGGCATTAGCCACTAAGAGGTGTTATACTATGTGGGGGCCATCAAGGGTCAAGTATTTCTAGGTGGTAGTGATGGGTGGGGGGCCAACTTATGAAACTTGCACAGGGCCCACCAATGTGTTAAAACGGCCCTTCTCTTGGCTCTGTAGAATGACTGAGAGAACTCTGTTCTCGCTGTGTCAGTGGGCGAGGTCTCATCTGGGTTGACATCTACTGGTCCACCATTTTGGTGGCAATTGTACTCAGTAATTCAAACATCATCAGAGGACCTTCCAGAGTTTCTTGTATCTAAAGGGTGCTTATCCTGGTTAGACTGTCCAGGGGAATTAATTAAAAACAAAAAAAACTTGCCCTTCTTTCCAGTAAGAGATCCACTCTTTTCCAAGACTGTGGAAGCTCATTTCCCTTCAATGAGACTAAACTGCCATGCCAGACACTCTCCATGGACAAGAGTTGTGTTGAATTTAGTTAAACTCTAAAATCCCTTTCATTTGAGAGCAACCAATATATTATTTAAAGCCGTGTTCTCTGCCTTGTGTTGCTCCCAGTCCTAAGAGCTACAGGCTCTAAGAGCATGCTGGGAGTTGTAGTATACAGAAAAGTCACAAGTTGGAGAACACTGGTTTACAGTAATTTTGAGTTACATGACAAATCTAAAGGATGAAACGTCTACAAACTCCATCTGGAGAATGGCAAGGCTTATGAATCCGGAAGTTATCTGCTCATTGTCTTCTCACTCCGTTAGCTCTGACAGCGCCTTTGCCTAAATAAGTAGTTAGTGTTGACAGAATGGATGTCACAGCGGATATTTCTCATCACCTCCCTTGGGTGCACATCTAACATGCACACAGATCTGGGACATCACTAAAATCTAGGTCTGTTGTGAATTCTGACAAAATAAACATTTGCATTTTACAATTTCTAGAAGCAAAAACATAGTTTTATCTAAGTATAATACACTATAATACCACCAGGATTGTTCTATAGAGATCCTTATCAGTAATAAAAATTCCCTGAGCGACGCAGAACTGGAAGTAATCTTCCCGCTTTTTGTAAGGTTGTGCTTCTTGTTTGTCTAGGGAAAAATAAATATAGCTATAGAGATTGCAGTAGTAAGATAATGGGAGGGAATAGCCTACCCTGCGCTAACATCTGCTGCAATGTATAGGGTGTAGCTAGACAAGGGGCTCCCTTATTAAGTATTCAGGTTAACATGGAAATCTGTGCAAATGAAATTCATTGATATGCATGAAGTTCACACCTGGTATTTCACTGCAGTTTTTGTGCAGACTTTTTTTTTACAGCCTGCAGATATCACATAAATGTAAATGAGAAAAAAAAAATCTTAGTCACCTGTTATGTGTCAGTGAACTACACATTTATAAGACTTAGGGTGCGTTCACATGATGTAAAATGGAGCGCATGCTGGCACGTATACCTGTGTCAGCATTTTGCGCGCTCAAAAAGATCACATTGATTTCAATGGGAGTTACGAGAGTATACGGCGCGTTATTTTGCACCCGTAATTTTGCGGCCACAGCTTGGACTAATATCTATTACTGTGGGTGTTCTGTCAACTCCTGTTATGTTGTGTTTGTCAGCGCCTGTGCACACTTACCAGGGCTGCAGTTGCAGCTGTGGACATTGTGAGCAGCTTTCAGCTTTTCTCTGTGTTTAGTGCAGAAACTAAAGCACTAAATGTCTATTGCTATGGGCACTCTGTCAACTCCCATTCTGTGGTGTTTGTCAGTGCCTGTGTGCGCTTACCCAGGCTGCAGTCACAGCTGGGGTGGAGGGGAGTTTCTCTTCGCTCATCAGGCTCTGTGGTCTCGCTCGGCTGTTAAGCTGAGCCTCTGCCACTGCCTTAAATCGCAGCTAATGTGAACAGCAGCCAATCTTAAACCCTCTGGGAAGGGTTTGTTTTTAAGTTTGAGGGCCTGATGCAGCGGCAGGCCACGCCCCCTCCAACCCTGAACCTATTTAAGGGCCAGTTTGGCCAGCTGGAAGCACTGCCTTACTAGTTTCCGGTGGGGTTACCTAGTCTTTTCTCTAGGTTGGGTATCTGTAGCTAGCTGTAGCTTACAGACGTATCTGGAAAATTGCATTTGTAACCACCCCAGGTGGTGAGAATTGGTTCCTGTGTATTCTCACTGAAGTGTATTAGCGCTGAAGTGCCTCAGTTCCGTAAGTATAAAAGGTCTTGGTTTACCTGTGGTCCGGTGGTTAAATGTCTTTTTTCCAGAGTTGAGTGGGCTAGCAGCTTCACGTAGGTTGTCTACCCCTCCTCCGGGTGACCACAGAAGATGGGAGTCTTCCTCCAAGAGGAGGTATATGGCTGCGCTGTCTGCGAAGTACCTCTTCCTGACGGTAGGATGAGTTCACTTTAGCCTGATATTCAGGAGAAAGGAAAAAGAAAAAACTTGTATGGGGGTTTTATATCTGCATTGATCCCGCTGCCGCTCCTGCAGAGGCCCTCCTCCTGAGGTAAAAGAATTCATGGAGGATTCTCAAGGATATAGGGGTTCTACATCCCTTCCATCTCTGGAGCATCTACACATGAATGATCATACCATCTCATCTGATGACGAAGCTCTAGTATCGGCAGACCTATATTCCCCATGGAAAAGATGGGAAGGTTGTTGAAGTCCATCCGGTCAGGCGACCAGGATGTTTATGGGGAAGCCTCCCCATCCACCTCTGGGGGGCAGAGGGCCTTTCCAAATGGACCCAGCTTTGGCCAAGCTGATGGAGACCGAGTGGAAACATGCTGAGAGAGTTCATCTTAATTCCAATCCCTATTTCTGAATAGAGGACTGTCAGAGGTCAAGACCCTGTACCCCATAGCCTCATCACAGCTAGATCCTTTGGGTCCGCCTCCTAAGGTGGATTTGACAGTCGCAAAGCTCTCTAGACGTACGGTGGTCCCTCTGGATGATGGTTCCAACTTACAAGACCTTCTGGACCAACGTGTGTGGGACCCTGAGAGAATGCTATTTCCACGGCCTCAGCTCCGGCCTCTGTGGCCATATCCTCTACTACTGTAGTGGATAGCTTATGTTCCCCGTCTTGCCCAGCTAGAACGGGTTATTGATTCCAGGGTCCCTAGGGACGACATACTGTCCTCAATGTCCTACCTGTTTATTGCTGCTGACTTCATGAGGGAAGTCTCCCATCAACAATTGAAAATAGCCTCTAAGAACATGGCCCTATCCACCGAGACAAGGAGACCTCTCTGACTTAAGCCCTGGAGGGCTGTCACCTCATCAAAATTTACGCTATGCGCGCTACCGTTTGAGCCAGTAAGACTCTTGGACGCGGACTGGATGATTTCATGGAGGGTCTCGCGGACATTAAGGGCAAGTCCCAGCCCCAAGCCTCCAAAGCCTTACATCTCCTTCTTTGAAGATAGGGTGCGTTTCCTACTGGAGTTTAGGCCTAAAGTGTCTTCCCTGGCAAACCTAAATCAGCTGATTTCGTTGCCAGTCTTCTTTCCTGCTCCCTCCTCCTCGGAGGAAGCAAGCCTTCATACGCTGGACTTAGGTAGATGTCTGTGACTCTATCTGGAGCGTACGAGATCTCTCAGAAGAACTGACAGTCTTCTGATTAACTTGGCTGGAAGGTTCAGAGGCCAAAAGCCTCTAAAGCAACTATTTCTCGGTGGGTCAGGGAAGCCATTAAGGGGGCTTTCTCTTTTCAAGGTTTTTCTCCTCCAGCTTGCCTGTAGGGTGCACTCTACGAGGGCAGTCTTGACTTCATGGCGGAGAGGAGAGTGCCGTTGCAACAAATCAGCGGCAGCCTCTTGGTCCTCTCATAACACAATTGTAGAGCACTATAGACTTGGCTCATGTGCTTCGGATGCTACTGCCTTCGGGCAGTCGGTCTTGAGCTCCGTGAGTCGAGGAAACCTTCCCTAGGGGGATTACTTGACATCTCCCCACATTGTGCTGCTGGTATGACAACAGGGAATGGTGGATTATGTTGATAATCTGTTTTCCCTTAGTCATAACAGCGGCACAAGGCTTCCTTCCCTATTGTATTATTATTGTACTTTTGTATTAACATACGGGGGGAGGTTCCTGTGCCCTCTTATAAGGCCTAGTCATGCATATTAATTAATTGCTGATTAAAAATTCCACCTGTCCTACCAGCACGCAGGGGCAGAAATACCCCACATTGTGCTGCTGTTATGACTAAGGGAAAACAGATTATCTACATCATCCACCATTCTTCTCACTTGGCCTGACACATTCTATCTCCAGGAGTCCTCGCCCTACATTCTCCATTTTTTCAGTACTGAAGACCAAACAGCTAGGGAGAGTAAAAATATATGTGGTGTTTAGAAGTGGTTCTTCAATGGTGCCTTTGCCAATGGCTATCCAGCTGTGCTCCGCGATAATCCAAAGCCCCGAAGAGCCATGATGAATTGTCACACCAATACTTATCACATACGATGTAAACAACCTAAAAATAATCCATAGCACAATTACAATGACTGGAACTGACACAATGAGTGGGTTTCAGGAAATTTTCTTATGAAATAGGAGGTAATGTTATACAATGTGCTCCCAATAGATTCATGTATTCTATACAAATAGTAAACTCAGCTACTTATGAGTCTTCCTGCCTCTAGGTCAGGAGTAGGTTTCTAACAGCTTTGTCAACCATATTGGTTTATCAGTCACTTGGACACATAGAGAGTTCTCTCTTAAGATAGTCAATCCCAGTGAATTATGATGATCTGCTGGGTGTTATTACATGTGCGCTTTCCAGCATTATAGAAATACAATTATTGTATTTCTTGAAAGCACACGTCTCATTTTTTTAATGAAAAAGAACACATAAAAAATACATGACAATAGCACCTTTTAATAGTTACCAAATATTCACTTGCCCGTCAAGGATGAGATTGTTCCATCAACCTAACAGCCTATAGTTTGAGAAAATGCTGAGAACGTGGGACATAACTACGTGAAAATTTACGTAAATTACCCAATAGCTGTTTTCCAAATTGTTGTCTCTCAACCTTCAATGACAATTATGTGATCTCTGCTCATAATGTTTACCATGTAATTCTCTTTGGCTGTGAATGAAAAGCCTAATAAAAAAAAGTCTTGAAAAGAGAAAGACCATTCAACCAGATCAGCTATTATTCATTTCTCTGGAGAACTTCCTTACCATCAGACCATAGCGCATGTAAATTGCCTGATCTAGAGGTAAAGGCTCAAGCAGACTGGACAGACTGGGACGTAAGTACCAAAATATGAGCAGATGGATAACACTCAAGGCATCTAAATATACACGGACTGAACGCAATTGTCTGCCAAACACCATGCTGATCATAAATCTGCTTTGGTGAGAACTGTGTAATGAAACATATTATCACCCACTTTCGCTTTACTTTGGATTAAACCTAATAGAGTCTTCATTGAGAAGTGTTTTTAGTATATTCCACTCTGTTCAAAATGGAATAACCTTTTAAGGTGGCCAAAGATGCTCTGATAAAATGTATGATCCTACAGATGAAAAATGGTCTTGGCTTCTTGACCAGTGGGATGAATGGGGAAGGTGTAAAATGTAAAATAAAATTCATACTCAACTATCCCCTGTGGTCCATTGTCCGCCACCATTGTTCTGTCCATCTGTTGCCGATTCTGCCTCGCTGGAAGACTTGAACCGGCAAAGCAAAACGAGCATAAGGCCTCCAGGCAAACATACTCCAACGTATGGGAGATTTGGGATTTATGAGGATACTAAGTGGTAATTTTTTTTTCTCTGTTTTGCTATTGATTCTCATTGTTTGTGGCGTTCAGGTATCTATATATGTATTGCTTGTTGAACTTGTGGTTTACATTATAATTGGATATATTTATTGATATAAACTATTCCCTCCAGCCCCGTCTTATGTATTTGCACTTTCTGTTTTTCAAATGTGTTTTTAATGTGCTTTTATTGTGATTTGTACAACTCAATAATGAAAAAAAATGCATTGATTTGACTGTTTTATGATTTACATTGTATCATATATAACATTATTGGGAACACTAGAAAAATTTGTTGGTTATCTCCAGCTCGTCCCTAGTGTGTGCAGAACAATTACATATCACAACGCTGACTAGACCACCAATAGCCTACCCCTGGCTTCAACTCAGCACTGCTCAGTCATCCCTTGTTCCTTCCATTCTGACATTACTCCCACAGCTACAACCAATTCCCTCTGGAGCGAACCCTACTCATGGTACTTTATCCTATACTGATTAGTCTACCCAGTCTCACAAGCACAGTATCTTCTTTGGGTTTACCTCTATCATTATAGAGGGCCTTTTTTGGTCTGTTTCAAGGTTATTCTTCCCAGCTGGAATGTGAAAAGATCTGCTGCTATTTACACCTAGGATCATAAATTGCCATCATCTGCAAGTCATTGAGATCAGCTTGGTGTATAGACTTTTTTTCTTCTCAGTCTCACAAGTGGTTACTGAAATAGCTCTGCTCCCATGAAGACTCCAAGGAGTTGGTAACGCTACTCCCCCTTAGAAGTTCTCTCCCAGTAGCCCTTCAGATACCCCAATCATATCTCCCAGTGTCCAGTCCACATCCACCCAGATGTTTGAGTCTATCCAGGCCTCTTCTCAGGCCATGGGGTAGCTGATTTCCCACAAAATACAGGCTATTTGTTCACATTTATGCCTGAAGGTCCCTCACAGCCCAAACAGACCCCACTGCAGCCTTTCACATGACTACTGACTCATTTCTTCTTAAGACAAGCTATGATACTGTGAACGGTTTCTCCGAATGGCTTCCTACAGGGTTGAAATCCCTTACAGCACAAACAGTTCACAGAATACCTACCTCAGCCAGGTAACTGTCTGCTTCTCTGTGGTGACAATCCGGCATTGCTATGTTGTGTTTTCTGATACTTCTGAATCTCTGGGTCCCTATTAACATCTCAACCAAACCAAAATGAAGCCTCCAATGCACCACAACGTTCAGCTTCCAGTTTTCCAATTGGTTTCTTAACAGACAAGTTTAGACCTACTCTTTACCAACAGATGGATGATCTCCCACCTACCATAAGGGTCTCTACCACTTACACTCACCTTCTGGCTCCAAAAATGGCCCATAAAGGGAATATCCAATAAATAACACTGGAGCTTTAAACTCTTAAAAAATATTAATATATTTTTAAAACAGATTATAGCTCCAGTGTTATATTTTGGGTATATCCATGGGAAATGGCGATTCTTTGAAATATTAGGTGTTGGCCAAGTTTTGGTTTAATATCTTAAAGTGAATTTGTTACCTTCCTTTCACCTCACCCCTACCTCCAATCTGTACTCAGTAGGACCACTCATGTGTTCTACCCCTGTTACTTCTTCATTAGTCCACTGCTGCCATATATCTATCAAAATGGAGGGACAGGTTACCAGTGTGAAGAGCTTGACTTCTACCATTAGCTTTTCATCCCTTGACTTGAAACAACTCAATTTCATCTTCAATGAAAGTGCTTTTCGACAGATGGCAATAACACACATGAAAAGCCCTCTGAGGTACTAATTCCAGTGTGGGGGATGAAATGGAGCGGATAGGTTCCCTTTAACAGTATGCTACCACTTACTCCCTAGCCACAGTATAGGGAATAAGTGTCTAATCATTTGGATTTCCATTGCTGGGACCTCCAGCGATCAGACAGTTCTCTTCAATCCTGTGGCCACAGAGCAAGTGTTAGTAGTCCGGGAGGGCCAATATAATACAGTGTAAAAATTACAGTAAATACAATTTATTTACATGGACTATACATAAGATATTAGCATAACAATTACAGCAACATGTCCATCAACATTTGGCAACCAATAACACTTACCCCCTCACATATCCATACTGGACAGCATCTAATAAGCACAACATATCCTTCGTGTACTAGAGATACCCTACAAGGGTCTGATATTATTTTATATGGTTATGGGAAGATTTTTTTGTTACCATTGTTTAGAGTTTAATTCTAATACTTCTTCACACTGCAATTATGTAAGTTTTATAGAGAATACTCAGCACTGGTCTCTACCTCAGTAGTTTTCTAGTGTATTATCTATGTTTCATTAACCATACACAGTCAGACATGGTTTCAGCTCAAAGCGTTCTCTCTTGTGCCTCCCTTCATGTCCCTTTATGTCTTCCCATTAGAGAACAAGTCACCCAGAGGTCTCCTTGTAAACCTTCAGCACTCTGTTCATCTGTTCCTCCCCACATATTAGCTGTAATATCTCATTAAATAGCAGCATTTAGCCTGTGTTCTGTACATAGCTCGCCTTCTCCTCACCTCCCACCTATACTGCCCTTCCTGTCTTCAGAAACCTTCTCTCATCAGGGCTCATTATCAATACCTTGGAAACCAACAAACCTGTGATTCAGCTTTTACATTACACGTCCTATATCCAATTATATCCATGGTGGCCATGGCCACAGCAGGGCACAATTTATATCAATGAAACCCCTTCAATTGCTTTATGATATAATTTACATTGTCTTGTTAAATTGAAGAGGCATGTCAATGTGTGGGTAGTGAGGGATTTATGATTGTACTGTATATATGTAACATGTAGGGTCCATGAGGAACATATAATAAATCAGGAATTTTCAATAATATAAGTTACATAAAAAAGTAATTCATATTTGATATCAAATGTTTGGATAAATTTACAACTACACACACGTCTAAGACTGAAAAGTCTGCTGCGACATTGTAACTGCACTCCAGAGACCACCAGCCCTTAAGCAAGCCATAGAAGAATGTCAAGAAGCCAAACTTAAGTTACTAAGTTTCTTCTGTTCCAATACCCCTGGACCCCCACCATTCTCTGTACTTCCTGTTGTAGTGTCTTAATACAGAATTGTGACCTTTGCAGCTACTGGTGACTCAATAATGCCAGTGAATGGCTTTACTAGTCACAGGCCTGAGTTACAATACTTCTGCGGGAAGTGCAGAGACTGACGTCAGATCAGGAGAATTGGACTGGGAGCAGTGGTTTAAGACAATTTATCTTTCCGAGACAGAAAGGAATTAAAAGAAGTCGGGTCCAAAATACTGCCCAAATATTTACCTTTGTTTATTGTCTATGCACTTAATGTTTGACTGCTACAACAGAGTGTCTGTTACTGACCCCCCCAGCCCCCGAAGTGTTCCCTGTTGCTTCTCTTGATGCTTTCTTGTTCCCTAATTCCTCCCCTCCCCCACACCTGTCTACCGCCTCAGTTTAAACTTGCTCCTGTTAAAGACCTATACACAATACTACTACCGATACTGGTTTGGGGGCATTTCAGATCTCACAAACTTCCTTTAATCCGCTTGAATAGTTGGGTGTGTAGATTTCACTTACACCACTTATCTACACTAAATTGAATGATTATGTTATTGGAGGATTGGAACAAAAAAGTAATGGCCAAGTATATATTAATAGCCCAAAGCATTGGAATGGGTTCTTACCCTGAAGTATGTGTTCCCCCAAATCCTAAGCAAAGAAGCACTGAAGTGAGCTGTTGTAAGGGAATTATTAGTTGTGCAATTCTCTAATGCTGCTGCTGAAACCAGGGAGGAAAGGAAGGATAGAGTCAGTGAGTCCTAAACTCAACCCGGACCCTGTCCCCACCTAATTGCCACAACTGTCCTAATGACAGGGACAATTTGGCGATTGACCATTCTCTGAATAAGTGACAACACAAAATGCAGACAAGACAAGCAACAACAAATGGGAGGTTAGCTATCCAAGGGGTCGATAACAGTAAAGCAACACAATACAGAATCAATATCCAAGAGAATAGTCACAAGTGAAGGCAAAGGTAAGAAGTAAGAAATACCGTACAATAGCAAGGAAAGAGCTTAGACAGGACAGGTCACAATAGCCAGCAACCAAGTGTGGGCTGATGGGCTGTAAATTGGAAGTCCAGAACCTGCCCCAGGATTGATTGGCAGATAGTCTGTCAATCACAAGGCAAGACTGAGATTAACTATTAGGGCCCACGCACGCGATGTAATGCGGCGCACATTCTGACATGTAACACTTCAATGGGTTCCGTCTTATGCGTGCTATACATTGAAATCAATGGGATGCTTTTAACCCATTGATTTCAATATGTTTCACGCGTTAAACGGAACCCATTGAAGTCAATGGGATTCTGTTTTGAAGCGCTGACTCTGACACATGTTTACGTGTCAGAATGAGCACCGTATGTTACATCGTGTGCACGGGCCGTTACAGGAGCAGAGGGGAACAGAGGTGTAAGAGATGGGTGTGGTGGAAAATCAATTACAGAGGTGAGGGAATAGGACAGTGTTCAGACAGGTTACACAAGAACCCTAAGCAAGGGATCAAACTGAACGTACCTCCTGTGCTGCAGTGTGCGACCGGAGGGTGGCACAGAGGACTGAACAGGCAGAGATGTTACAACTGTGTCAAATTTACTATGAGACATGCATCTTAATACATCTGATTTATTGTTCAGTAGTCCATGCATCAGAAATTCAATCCTATGCCTGCCTTGAGTTGGCATAGATCCTCACTATAATTTATGCTAGTTTTGTACATTAATTATCATATAGCTGTGATCCTACAGGAGACCATGCCCTCTTCCACTAGCTGAGTGGTGGGAGACGCATAAAACCCCACAAAATTGTACAATTTTAAGCAAATGAGATTTACGCAAAATGTTGCTATTTTCTAATGCCAGAAAACTGGCACAGAGGAATTGATGAATTCCTCCCCCCATGTCTCTAGGGGTTACACTTCCTTCATGCTGAGCTTACCGAACAGTATATGATTTATTTGCATATGGGGTATTTGCCTTAAAAGTTTAGCGAAATATATATTATTTATTATTATTTTTTCTATTCTGTTACTGTTACCATTAATAATAACGCTCTATTCTATTTTGACTTTGGTTTCCCTTATTCATCCCTTCAACCATCTCATGGACTTGTAACAATAAAATCCAATAAAATACAGGAGTCCTAACCCATAAGTGTCTCTGCTAGATAGTGTGTTTATTTGTGCATCTGCTTATTCAGGGGCGGCCGTAACTCCAAGGTTATGTCGCATGTCTTGATAAAGAAATGGAGAGGACATGTTATAAACCAGAGTGCTCTTAAATGACAACAGATATTGTAACTAGATTCCAAATACCCCCCAAATAGCACTTCTCCCGTATTCACTTTATTGTTCTCATCTCTATAGCCTCTGCGCTCTCCCCCTCCTCCTGTTTCCCTTTTTGTAGAGGAAATTGAATGTTATATTCATGAAGATGACACGAGTCTCTAACTTTCCAGCACAGACCAATTTCTTATCACTTGAGCATTTGCCTTCCTTAGAAACCCTATGAATAGTTGCCTAGAGACCTTCAGGCTATATATCAAATAAGCTGTGCCTAGAGCTGCACACAGGAATCTTACATCTACAGAAGGTGACCTGTGTCTTCTAGGTCAATACTTGTGGTAGATCTTATGACACTAATTCTTTTGTTAACTAATATTGTTGCTTTCTCTGATATGCATTGAATTTCTTCCCGTACATTCACCGTCCCTTTAATTCCATTAAGGATGTTACTGGACTGCAAATAACCCCACTGAAGGACACTATGTTCACCGTCTACCCCTCCCAAAATAACAAGATAGATAAAAACAAAGAGCAATTCCGAGCAGATAGATGTAAGGTGTAACATCCAATTAACCAAGAAATACAACCATTCTGTTAGACCATTACAACCATTCTGTACTACATACGAGAACACATCAAAGCCCCGAGAAGAAGAACTGAACTGTCCGTGGTACTGAAAGCTTAGATATTTCCTATACAATCAGAATGCCTATGGTTTACCTCATCTGACACTGTTCACACTGTGAGATGGTTTGGCCATATACGACTAAATGTTCCAACTAAATAGATAAAAAAACGTTTAACCCTCACAATTTCTATTCCCTATGTCTGTTTTCTTTTGTGGTATTTTTCTTCTGACTTGAAGTGTACCTGTCATTTTACTATTGTGTAGTGGTAGCGGTAGTGTTTTGTGAATATTTTTGTAAAATGCTTGATTAACCAGTTTTACTGCAGACAACAGGCTCTAAAGTCTTCCCTTGCAGCACTGTAACTAAGGGAGTCCATACAAGGGAGAGCCCGCACAAGTGTACACAAAGTACATAAAGTGCCTCATATAGAGCTCACAGTCTGTTTTATCTCTATCAGTATGTTTTCGGAGTAGGAGAGAAAGCCCACACAAACACAGGAGAACATACAAACTCCTTGCAGCTGTTGTCCTTGGCAAGATTTGAACCCAGGACTCCAGTGCTGAAATGCTAACCACTGAGCCACCGTGCTGCCCCGAGACTAGTTTTTTGCACATCCATACTCCCCAATGACACTAATTGTGCCAGAATTATTAAGAGGTTCCTGCTTCCTAATAATTTTGGTGAACCTTTGGAGTTCCCATGTACCAGAAGTTAAAACTACACAAGTCAAGGACTGGCGTTGATTTCCGGATTAACTCACATCAGTGTTCTGGCATGAGTTATGGTAAATCTGATGTGCCTAGGTGTCTATACCACAATCCACCTAGATTACCACCCCACTCCACCATCTCAAAAAGTGGAGAGCGGGATGAAAAACTGTTGTTATATAGCATTGTAGGTTCAAGTTGGGGCCATATGCCTAAGATGCATCAATGCCATAACAGTTTTCTGGCATAGCAGCCACTATGTATTGTCAGACTGTACAGTTGTAGCAGTGGCCATAGGGAGAAAAGTCATGTCACATAGCTATTTCTCTTGGTTCATACTATGTAGAACAGCAGTGCTGGTGTCATATGAAAATTGAGCTTGCAGTTCTAGCTAGAAAAAAATATGGTAAATTAAAGAAAAAGCCAGGACAAAGCATCAAATACTACATATAAATCTTACATTTCTGACTGTGTTGTTAACTAATGAGATAACTTTTCTTTATAACTGTGATCCTGGTAGCATATGATAGCCGAGAATCTCTGAACATTACTGTTCTAGGGGGTATAAATACAGTTACAAGCAGGGGCATAGCCATAGGGTGCAAGCGCTACCTCGCCCTGGAGCCTGAGGGGTCCCGCAGGCCTCAATACAAAAAAAGAAGACTTCAGTATTATAGATAGCATATGGTAAGTGGGGGCCCCATTGCAGATTTTGCACTGAGGCCCAGGAGCTTCAGCTAATGTCTCTGATATCAAGAAATACCAAGTAGAAACAACACACTTTAAAGGACGCAGATCTGAGTTGAACACATACGCGGCTGAAGGAAGGAGCTGACACAGGTCAGCTCCTTCCTTCGCCGCTGCCGCCGGCTACTGGATTGTAGACGCGATGTGATGACGTCACATCGCGTCTACAACTGTGTCAGCGAGAGAGAGAGAGGCGCGCAGAGAGCGGCGAGGAAGCGGAGGAGAAGGTAAGTGTAATGTGGAGGTGGAACGTGAAACTGGGGGCAGATGAAGGAGAGGACGGCATGACACTGGGGGCAGAGATGAAGAGGACGGCATGACACTGAGGGCAGAGATGGAGAGGACGGCATGACACTGGGGGCAGAGATGGAAAGGACGGCATGACACTGGGGGAAGAGATGGAGAGGACGGGGGACATATAATTTACGGGTGACTGTAGGAGGATTATACTATGTGCAGGCACATGAAAAATTAACATGGGCGGGGTCAACGCAAAAGTGGGCGGGGCTAAATTTTGTCCCTCTTTCAGTTCTTCAAAAGTTGGGAGGTATGCTATTGATGCCCATGTGATGACAGCCCGTGTCATCTGTGGAGATAACATGTGCCAAGGTAAGTAGATGGTAGACATGTGAAGGTTTACGCAAGGTGACAATGGGTGAGTTTTAAGTTATACCAGTAATGCTCTGTTTATATCTGTAATGTCTTCCATTCCACATTGGATGCAATGTTTTTGATGGAAAGAACAGCTGTAGCTGTAGCACTACTCTTTTTGTTTGAAAGACTGAAACCCCAATTAAAACTTGACAGACACCCTTAAAAGCCAGTGCAAATCATCTGAAAATTGGTTTGTCATACCTGTAAAAGACAACCAAGAAGAGAAGCCATGACTGTAGTATGAACAGTGTCTTAGAGCACAGACATAGCAAGGAATTGTGATTGTGATTGTGTATATTTCAGAATAAGAAGCAAGCATCATTGCAGTCACCTTTGTCCCTCTCTGTTCTATAAGACAGCACAGTGCTCTTTGTGTATGGTTTCCACAGTTACCAGGATCCTCATTGTAGTCTCCTCCATAATGTTCCTTAGTTCTTGCTAATCACATGAGTCACATCCCTTTCTCTGTCTAATTAGATGGTAATAATCAGAGCTTCATCCCATTAATTTCACACCATGGACTAGCTAGGACGCCTAAATACATCTCACCATAACCAAAATCATCTCTTCATCCATCATACACAGTCTGAGGACCCTCCTGTCCTTCATTGCTCACATATCAGACACTTGGCATATCCACTAAACATTAAATAGTTAATTTTGCAATGATAATGATGCACTTACTAATCGTTTTAAATGTCATAGTTGTTAAATTTCATTTTGCGTTGAATAATAATTAAAAAAATTACAGTAAAATGGGTTAATAAATAGCGTTTTACCAAAAAACCAAAGCTAAGGAGACATATTGTAGCATCTGACACTTGTCCAAGGGCCTGTCCATACTCAGTCCTGCAGGTAAGACTAAGTCTTTACCCATAACACCATGCAAACTTTGGCCTTGTGGGTAGACGGGGTGCTGCTACACCATAAGATACAACAAAGTAATTGTTACGTTTAGAAGATTGCTCTTTGTTAAAAGAGTCATCTGATAATAAGTAGATCAGGTGCTATACATGTAATGCATAGATGTCTTGGATCTTCCAAATCCAGAGACATACTTTTAAAACTTTTAGACTAACTCATAATTTTCATAAAGTATACCTCGAGTTCTAAACAACTTTTCATAATTGAATAACACAGATGAATATAAGAAACTCTGTAATATATCTTATTAAGGATATCTGTTTTCTTCCCCTGCTCCTTATCTCCAATCTGACTGTTTACATCCATCCATATCCATCTCCTATTCAACCTCACACATACTCCATTGAGCAGGGAAGGTTGAGTAGGATTCTCGTGTCTGCTGGTTTATTGAGTTATTACCTCATTAATTGCACTCCTAGCCTCTTATCTACAACCTAGTAGTGTTAAAAAAGCAAGGAATAGCAAAGTTTAACAGCAATTATTTGAGTATCTTTTCTAATCCCCCTTTCATCTTTCTAGACTAATATGAAAAAGTGGAGAAAACATATTTCTTTAATAAGATATATTACAAAGTTGCAAATATTAACCTGCATTGAAATGTAATGAAAAATTGATTATAACCAGGGTTACACGTTAAACTATTTAATCAGTTTTGTAAATTCATGTTATCATAGCATTTAATAACTTGGACACTAGTATCATGCAAGGAAAACTCTGCTCAACTGTAATGTAACGTCTAGTGCAGGGCCTGAGAAAGCAGAGTGTGACACAAGAATGGAAAGAATACCAGGTCCTTATTAACCATAAGGCAGTGCCGAGAATGCTCCTTGAAAGGGTTATCTGGCCAATTAGACCAGTGATTGGCTGAGTGGTCATTTCATGTGTATAGAGATAGAGACCAGCAGGAGGCCCGAGAAGCATTAGAACAGGATTAGCATGGTATCTGTAAGGTGAGAATTACTTCTTTAATAAATTCACACCATTCTGATCCTTAAAAAATGAATTAGCAAGACAAACTATGAATTAATCTGACAATATAGCACTATGTGGGCTTGTTCTGTAGGGGACAGGTTGTATTTTGTAGTGGCACAATTATAGGATACATTTTTGGGTACATAGAACTTTTGAACATAAGGTTATTGAGGGTTACTCTCATATCATATAACATAGCAAAAAAAAGTGTGTGTGAACTTAAAACATAGCTTTTAATAATTTTATAATTGAGTTGCCTGAGGGTATGTGCAGTTTCTTCAGTCAAAAACTCTGACAGCAGATGCTATATGAGAGAGATTGAATATATGGAGTAGTGTCAGGTTAATCAATCTCGGATTGGAGCTTTATAGCTGTGTATATGCCTAATAACAATATGATCCAGTATTCTGGCAAGGTTCTCTTTATGTATAGAGTGGCTTTCATGGTTCGGTAGTGAACTTATGCTGCCAGTATCTGCACATCGTTATATGCTATACTAGGTGATGGGAAACTAAGTATTTAAGGATAGATAGGACAACAGTAGCACTGGTGCAAGACATCCAGGGATGAAAAACTAGATGGAGTGATCATCCGTGCACCCACAAAATTTATGTCCAGACATCTATCCATCACATATGTTTGCACTTTTTTAATAAGAAATATTTATTAAAAGCTATGTTTTAAGCTCACACACACTTTTTTGCTGTTACATAGAACTTTTGCACTTTTTTGGGAGTTGGAAGAGCAAATTTGTTTAATCTGATTTTGTTAAAGTTTTCAAAAATAACAGAAAAGTCAAAAACAAAACAAAGGCAAAGTGGCTCACAGGCCTCGCCTGTAAACAAGAGGACGGGGGTGAGACCCCAGCCAGCATTATAAAACATGCTAAGATAATAAAGGGATAGAAGGCCGAAAAGTACGGGGCCATGAAAACGCCATTGATACAGATATGGGGCCAAACAAACAGACAAGGGGAACAAACATGAGAAACTGCATTCGAGAAAACACATACAGGAAAAGAAAAAGGAGGGGAAGGGGTACAATAGAGGGAAGGAAGGATAACCAGAACCCTCCTCCAGGGGAGGGAGAAAAGGGATAAAATAATAATACTACATCAGGAGAAAAAAAGAGAATTCAGTGGAATCCTGGAACACCACCCAAGGCCGTCAGAGAGCCTCAAACTTGGAGGGATCAGGGGAATCCTCCGCCACCAGGGCCTCCATTCTCCTTATTAGGAGGAGCTCCTGTAGAAATTCCACCAGAGAGGGCAAAACAGTGCTCCGCCAATGTCTGGGAATGACAGTTCTGGCAGCTGTGAGAAAGTTTCGTAGAAGGTCCTTCTTCACCTCCAAAATCCTGCCAGGGAAAACTCAAAAAGGGCCACTTGGGGAGTCACTGTGACGGGGCGACCACACACCTTAGCATAAAGGGCAAACATGACATCCCAGAAGGGCCTAAGAACATCACACTCCAACCAAATATGGTATAAAGTGCCGTTTTCAGTACCCCAGTCACAGTATGATAGATTCTGTGGAGGAAATCACTGCATCGGTACCACCAAGACAAAATTTTGAAGTTCTTTTCTTGTGCATTGCAAGGCAACAGAAGTTTATGTGCAAACAGAAAGAACCTATTCCAGTCTGCAGGAAGGAGGCTGGCATGAAGTTCTGACTCCCAGGGCCTCATATAAGAGAGGGACCCAGGAGTAGCGACCCAAAGCAGAATGCCATAGAGAATCAAGAGTGCGTGCACGGAATAGTCAGTGTGGGATAGGATGGATTCCAGGTCAGTCATATCAGAGAAAAGAAGAGGGGGCAGAGAAAATTTCCGAAGGAAAGCCGTGAGTTGATCATATTCCGGCTAGGACAAGTGAAGATCAGGGTAAGAGGCGCACAACTGGGCTAGCAGAGGAAGGGGCAGATCCCCAGTCCCCTGTTGGAGGGAATGAGTAAATTAAATGTAACTCCGCCATGTTTTTTTTAAGGCATTGACCATGAAGGATAAATAATGCGGTAATTTTAGAGTTGTTATGGTTGCGATGATACCAATTATGTGTACTATGTCATTACACAGCATAAACATTTTATTACCAAGTAGAGCATCTGCTATTCTTGGGTTGAACTCAGGTGGACCCTGTGTCCTAACCGATGCACATCTGAGTTCAACCCAATATTATCTCAAAACATTGCTTTACTGTATATCTCTTCCAATAACTCACTGCCAATATATGACCTTAATTCTCATCATCTCATGACAAAGTCTCTATTATGTACATTGTATTGTTACTGTTTGCTTAATGACAAAATTGACAGGTCATTGCTTCCCACAAGATCACTGCACTCACCCCCTACTACTGTGATCGTGCCCATGATCACCAGGAATACAAACTGCTCTGTTCCCATCCACTCCAACACTAAAGACTTAAGGCATATTTATAATTATAAAAAAAATGAATGAATATTAAATTAATATAAATGAATTGCATAAGTGAATATAAGAAACATTCTAATATAGTATTAATATAATAATGCTTTCTTCTCTAGGCTGTTTTCTTCTTCATGAAGACTCTTATTTCTAATACCACCCATATCTTTATCTCTCACACAGAAGTCTATGGGGAAGGAAGGGGGGCTGCTGCTGCTTTCTAGCAATTTATTTATTCATACTGTACATTGGTAGCTTAGCAGCTGCAGTATACACTATGTGATCAAAAGTATCCGGACACCTGGCTGAAAATGACTTACAAGTTGGTGGCGCCCTCCATCGGTAATGCTGGAATTCAATATGGTGTTGTCCCACCCTTAGCCTTGATGACAGCTTCCAATCAGGTGCTGGAAGGTTTCTTGGGGAATGGCAGCCCATTCTTCACGGAGTGCTGCACTGAGGAGAGGTATCGATGTAGGTCGGTGAGGCCTGGCACGAAGTCGGCATTCCAAAACATCCCAAAGGTGTTCTATAGGATTCAAGTCAGGACTCTGTGCAGGCCAGTCCATTACAGAGATGTTATTGTCGTGTAACCACTCCGCCACAGGCCGTGCAGTATGAACAGGTGCGCAATCGTGTTGAAAGATGCAATCGCCATCCCCGAATTGCTCTTCAACAGTGAGAAGCAAGTAGGTGTTTAAAACATCAATGTAGGCCTGTGCTGTGATAGTGCCACGCAAAACAACAAGGGGTGCAAGCTCCTTCCATGAAAAACACGACCACACCATAACACCACCGCCTCCAAATTTTACTGTTGGCACTACACACGCTGGCAGATGACGTTCACCGGGCATTCACCATACCCACACCCTGCCATCGGATCGCCACATTGTGTACGCCAGTAGGAATAATTCACATGTTGCGGTTTACAACAATGTGAGAATTTTTGAAATCACAAGTATGTCCACTGTCAATGTTTTCTGCGGTGTGTGGATGGGATTAGCCAGAATTCCATCCACTTTGCAGGGACCGTAAGGGCTAGTTCACACTGAGTTTTTTGCAGGCGGATTTTGAGGCAGATTCCGCATTAAAATCCGCCTAAAAAAAAGGCTCCCATTCATTTGAATGGAAGTTCCTCGCTTTTTTTTGTACCGCTAGCAATTTATTTCCGTTAGCAGAAAAAACAAGTGACGTCCTTTCTTCCTGTGGATTCTGCGGCGTCTGCAGCTCGAAACTCCCTCCTGATTAGGCCCATTCATTTGGGCCTAATCAGAAGCGGGATGCTGCGATGAGAGTTCACACGGCGGTAAAGGTTTCTACCATGTAAACATCCCCTAAAATGTCGTTGTTTAATTTGTGGCATTTCTGTGAGGCCACGGCCTAAAATAGGAAAGAAACTTTATAGATGGAGAAAGGAGCATTTTTTGTAACAAGATATATTACATATATTACTCACTAGCATCTGCCTGCGACTTCATCTGCAGGTTGGTGTTGGCGCTGAGCCGCATATAGTTAGTCAAGCGCTGGTGTGTATGATCTGCGGCCTGCGCCCCCCTCGCCGTTCTGCTGCGTGCCCCTGCCCCCCTTATCCACTGCTTGCTACCTTGGCCCCCCTACCTACCGCTTGCCTCCAGCCCCCCCTTCTCCCCTGTGCCTCTGCCCCTAGGCCTCCCGTGCCACAGCCCTCCCTCACCTCTGCCCCTTTCCCCAGCACCACATGCCGCTTCCCCCCCTCTGCGACCCCTGACCCACCTCTTCATTGTGCACCCCCGGGCCCCCACCTCCTGTGTGCGCCCCTAGCTCCCCCCCTCCCCCCGCCCCGTGCATCCCTGGGCCCTGGCTCCCTCTCCCTGCTCACCCCTTCCCCAATCTCGCACCCTCCCTTGATCCCAATCCCCCCTCCCCCCCCGTGCGCATCGTGTACATGTGGGGCCATGGTGGGCATACTGTTACGTGCTACTGTGGTGTGCATGGTCGGCTACATTACTGAATGTACCTATCTACCGCTGCGCCCACCACCAGTTGTGGCTGAAATGTTGAAAGGTATGCGGCCGTACTTTGCCCCAGTTTTCCCCTGGCGTACTCACCAAAATTGTTCACCTGACTGACGCGTCGTACCCGCAATAGCCTAGACTGTATGTGTGTTTCTCTCTGGCCCACACATGAAACGCCATGTTATTCAGTTCGCTCGGTGCCCGGCTTCTCCCTCTATATCTTCTCCCACATCATACCACGACCCTATTGTACAACGGCTCAAGGACCTGAGATGATGTCATCTCAGGTCCTTTAGCCTACACCGAACCTAATTTCGGTGCTCGCGATCGGGATGGCCGGTCCTTTATGGGGATTTTAACCAACCTCTCTTCTAATCCAGGTGCCATTGCAGGTATGTGTGAAATTTCAGTCAAATCGGTTCGATTATTTTGGTGTGATTGAGGAACACACATCCAAACATACAATCATCCAAACACACAAACTTTCACATTTATAATAGTAGGATTTATGAAAAGTTGTTTTATAGTTGAAGGTGCTGTTCACTTTCTGCTCTGGATCATCTGAACTCTTCACATATTTCTTGCTATAACTAGATTCAATTTGATAAAATCCCAAAGATTTTTTATGGTAGTCTATGTTGTTCTAAGCATCTGTTTTCTAAAAGCAGATTTATCTTTATTTCTAAGTCTTATTATTTCTGGATAACACGCTAAAAATATACCCTTTAGTTTCCTCGCATGATGTTCAGCCGCAACTCATTAATCCCCAGATCATCTCTAATCTTAAAGTCTTAACAATTCTTAGAAAACTCTCTCTGTTTTCCTTAGAAGATTTATATTCAAAATGGATTCTCAATGTTTATCATCATGTCCATCCATGTTCAGTAATAGGAATTGTCTGATTGGTAGATTTCATTAGAAGCACTTTGTTTATAAGGGTTGTCCAGTTTCTGACCAATATAGAGACAAGTGTTATTGTTTGTATGATAAGAAGTTGCACAATGTTCAAATATATTTCTGTATCAATTCCTCACAGTTTTTAGATCTCTGCTTGCTGTCATTCATTCTGCTTACATCCAGTGGATGAAAATCAGTCCATGGTCATGTAATATACAGTCCATGTTCATGAGATCCTGGAGGTGATATTGCCCCCACAGAGCCCTGATCTCTACATCATCCAGTCTATCTTGGACTACATGAAGAGATAGAAGGATTTGAGCTAGCTTAGTTTTCCAAGATGTCTGGGACAACCTCCCTGCCGAGTTCCTGTAAAAACTATCTGCAAGTGTACATAGAGGAATTGATGCTGTTTTATATTGATGCGATATAGATGTCTCTTTTTTCATTCATTTCATTTTAATTGACAAAAAAATAAACTATTAACACTTCTATCTTTATTTTGTAGCATTTTTTGCACACATGCCTAAACTTTTACATTATTGTAAATGACATAACATGAGCATCCTTAGTTTAGAGGTATTGTAAGGTAATTCATCACTATATGAGGTGATATTTGGGAAAGTTGTGTATATAACTGCATAGTCATACATAGCTACATAGTCATACATAGCTACATAGTCATTACATACAGATCCCGGATGCTACTATATTATACAAAGAAGCTATAGCCTACAGGTTCCCATTTATAAACTCAAGAGCGGCCAAGAAGAAACTAACTTCTCTCCGCAGAGCCATTCTGTAGAGGTGTTAAATGTAGCTAAGAGCGTCTGCAATTCATCCAGAGATTCCTTACCGCCAGGGCACCCAAGTGGTATTAAATCAACTAAATGCCATAAAGGCTTTCCTTGAATGAAATGCTTAAGGATCTGTACAGCTGGAGGCTTGTTTGCATTTTAAAGTCCTGTAAAGCCCTTTTATCCAGACTGAGCAGTCACTGCTTCTTAAAAGGAAGCCAGGATACCGGTTCAGAAAGTAAACCATATTTAAGTCACTTCCTATGAACATGAGAATTAAGCAGCCATCTCGGTATTGTTAAAGAATGGCAATGAAAGTTTCAGGGATGTGAAAGAATCCTACATAAATCCATAGAAAACAGAATGTGACATCTCTAAAATGACCTAGCTTAGCTATATCTGCAAGTCTATCACTAAAACAATAAAAGCGAAGATTATCCCGAGATTTCATTTGACAATTTTGCAGTCAATTCACCAGAAGAGTCACCAAAACAACAATGGTCTGTGCTGCGTGGTGTGTGCTGCATTAGGGGGCATTCACACTTGCCGTTGTCCGCCATGTGTCCCTCCGCCGAGTTTACGTCCTCAGACCTGAGGTGTCCGCCTGCAGCCTCTCCACAGGGAAACCATTTTTTTTTGGCAGGATACAAAGATGGATGTGTCCAGCCAAAAAAAAATGTTTGCCCACGGAGAGGCTGCAGGCAACACTGGTGGTTACCTGAGCACTGGGAAGCCGTCCCCTGTCCAGTTTTCAGATCTGAGGACAGAAACCTGGCGGAGTGACACAGGGTAGACATGGGTGCAAGTGTGAACACCTCTTTACCAGGACAAAAAACTTCAAGGTCAAGCTCCCACCATATGAATGGTCAGTGTGCTATCTTGGTTTTTCCTGAATAGCACACTGACCCATTCTTTTCGATGAGCCCGTGCAAAATATGGAACAGGTCCTATTCGAGCTCGGTTTTGTGGTTCCTATTTATTGAATGAAAGGGGGTCTCAGAAACACGGACAGCACATAGATGGCATCCATGTGTCACCCGTGTGGTACCAGTGCCATTCATTCATGGCCCATGGTTAGCACACTGGCCTAAAATGCACATACTTGCATTTTTCACAATTTTTCTAGTATTTTGCATATTTGGTAGTTAATTATTATTATTTTTTTTTATAAACATTACAATTTCCCTTGCATTCTTTCTGCAATGTGGGGATGAGATGAAATAATACCTCATTCACACTACTAGGACTATAAATGCAGCATTTTTTTTACACTGCTTTCCTGCAACTTGGCACCTTAGTTGTAAAGTGAATATTTGCCCTGGGTGAAAAAAAAATCTCACATTGTCCTTGAGTGTATACTATATTTTATCACATAATGGAAAATTTATATTTTTTCCTGCGGTCAGAATGAGGGCCGTTCTCAAGGGCAGCACGTATGACTTATTCCGGTTCATCTACTGTATATATAATACTATGTATGAAATGTAGGTCTCTGAGTGAAAACCCTTCCTGGCCGCATTAGGCGCCTGTTACCAATAACACTTCCCCTGTCATAGTACATTGTGGAGCAGGCCCAGCACCCTAATTTACCATTCTGCACTGCAGCCTTCACAATAATCCTCTTAAATGAAATCCTCGGAGCCTCAATATGGCATTTTATCAAACAGACTGGCAGTTTTAGCTTGTGGGAATGATTAAGGTGATTCCAGCCACCAAGGGCACACGGAGAATTAAACATGTTGTTTGTGCTTCTGTGGATTATATGATACTTGCAAATAATTCTAATAACATGTAAAGTAATATTCTTTACCATGCTACAATGTACAACATAGCAGCTCGTGTCAAAAGGTCACATTGATGGGGTCAGGAAGTCAAACACAAGGATTCTGCACTCAATAAATGGCTCATACCCTCAGCTTTAACTGGTAGGAAACCATGCTGTAGGATTCAGACTTACAAGGTTAATAAGAAAGCAACTGTAAGAGGGTGTTCACGCTACCATTGGTGACCGCCAGTAGTGTCCGCTACTACCACTAGCAGAACCGTCATACGTCTGTTAAAAATCCCAATGATTTCAATGGGATTTTATCTGTTGTCCGTTAGTGATCGTTAGTGTCTGTTTACACTGAATCCGCCACATGTCCATTATTTTTCTCGGATGCAAAAATCCAGGGTGCTGGAATTTTGTGTCTGCGAAAAATAACGGTTTTATGACGGACATCGAGCATCCGTTATTTTTTAACATTAATGTCTATGGGTAACAAACAGTAATGAATGGGTGTCCGTTATACTGTCCGTTATTACTGTCTGATTTTTTTCTGCACATGCTCAGAAAGCAGAAGCTTGGGGGCCTGTAAACGGAAGACTGACCCTATCAGCAGCACAATAAAATGTTTTAAAAATGAATTGGAAAACATCCCTTTAACTCGGAGCCTAGGTTAAATCTTTATTGTGACATTACATCTATAATATTCATATCTTGATCAAGTCCCGAGAATACAGAGACTTGAAGGTTAGTAGTATATATGTGTCAACCTTGGCCATAGTAAATCAGCACTCATCTAATGTGAATAGGGGCAAAGCAGAGCAACCACAGTAGTACGTGAAAGTCACTAATATGTTCTTCTAAAAGTTCTAAATTCAATTGAGATTCTCACCTAGAGAACCGTATATTTCTACATACATGAACTGAGCTTTTATGTTTTCTGTTTTATGAGACTCTGGACTAGAACCTTTTATTTCAGCTTTTTGTTGGGATTCCATCAATGTATTAGTCAGTTCTGTCTTATAATGTGCAGAATCCTTATATTTTGACATTGTTTTTAAGGTGCTCTCCCCTAATTTCATTGGTGACTCAGGATTATAGACCCTATCCACTAGACAAGGTCCATCCTGGGGGCTATCGAATATGCAACAGAAAAATCAATTTAAGATAATATGATTTATTATTTCCCTGTGTCATGATGCTCAGGACTAATGTCTTTGAAGGATACGTTGGCACCCAAACTATGATACATTGTGGAATAGTCAGGTCATAAATGAACTATAAAGCCACTAAGTCAAATGATGGCGTCCTCGGTACTTGCACTTTGAAGGATTGACCTACATCATACACCTTTGGGTATTCTCGCTTGAACTGTTCCATTCAAAGCAAAACGCTACAAACCCACTAACAATGTCCTATACAAAGTGGCACAATAGTGATGAAATAGACAGGTCATCACTAAGATTACAGCATTTTGTTTTCTCTTCCATAACTAATTCTTTCTGACGTCCCTTCTCGTCTATCTGGAAATCACTAACTATGTCTCCATAAAAAAGAATAGACACATGTCTGATTTACGTATTTTCTTCGAAGACGGTCATGCTAGAATCCTTCCTTCATGGGTGTTTCTGGACCTGCCTCATTCATATAATCAGCAAAATGATAATCACATGACCTAAATCCATCTCTAAAAATAAAACATGAGGATTTTCTTGTCTCTTTGGATCACACTTTCCAAGACATTAAGAGCAGATAATTGGGGTAAAGACATTGAGACACTACCTCATGGGAATACCAAGTGCTTCATATGTCAGTTGTGCTAAGCAGTAGCTGTTCCATATAATTCTAGAGCTAATGTGAATCTGATGTCTTTATATGTATTATGACATTTCTGATGAGGAACATGCTCCACTGAGGCTCATGATGTGGGAACATGTTGTGTGTGGAGGATTAACTAATAAGGTTTGTCCTCTTTATACATATTTCCTTATTACGTCTAGGCCTATGAGGACAACTCCTAAAGTGTAGCTCCACAAAGGAACAATGGAGACTTGGGATGGTTTACAATCCTGCCTAATATTTAGGTGATGTAAACTTAGGTTAGACAGTCTAAAATTGTACCAGTTTATATGAGTGAATGGATGATGAATTTGGTGCATCCTTAGACGCTCTACTTTATGGGGCTAGTATGACAGTTTCATGGTGTACAAGTCAAAAAATTTTGGTGCACAATTGTATTTACACCAAAAATTGTGACTTTTCCCAGTTGTGTGGTACTCACCACTTAAGATGAGCAGCCCCAATAAATTTAACATTATTTGTTCTGGAAAATGGGTGCAAATTCAGGCTGAAGTCTTCACCAGTCTCTAGTTGGTGTAGATTATAAACCATCTGTAAAATTATTAAGTGGCATGTGTCTCTTACTAAGAATATTGCATATCACTCCGGCTCAAGACTGTATGCAAGTCTTAATAAATCAGGCTACGTTCACATTTGCATTGCAATGTCTACACAGTTTTTTAGTCTACCACTTTCATATTAAAAACAATGGAAGCTGAAGGACTCAATGGGGTTGATCAGGTTCCATAGGTTACTGATATGTTGGTGGTCCGTCTGTCTGTTGTTCTGGACAGACCAGAAATACGGACAACCAAAGCTAATGTGAACTTAGTGTCAGACCTTAAATTTATAGCATTTGACTTTGCGCCAGAATTTTGCATCACGATTTCAGCACACTTTTGATGTACATTATTGAACATCAAGCCAAATACGTGTTCCAAAAACAATATACCCTTTCCCACTAAGAAAATCCCCCCTTGTCAGACAGGATTAAACAAGTGCACAGCATGTAGGCCATTTTTGTGTGCACATTATGGCAGAATTCTATTACAATTTGTTTAGGAAATCTGTTCCAAACTGAACTATAGATTTTGTATGGCCACTTACATATTACCCAAATGACAGGCGGTCAGTGGAACATAATTCTACCCTATGGTTACGGGTATTATCATGTAAAGCAGCACACTCTTCCAAATGTGTGATTGTGATTCCACTATAGAGCCTAGTTACATTTCTGGCCGCATTCATGATATCAGTCATTGTGTCTAATTATTCGGTTGTCTTGCATGTTTGCCAAAGACAACCAATGATGTTTACAACCCGAGCGGAATCAATCAGTTTGGAAATGCCAAAATGCAATATAGTCCTGTGTGTGTTTCCTTTAGATGACAGCCAGAAGGATAATGTAACAAGACACTGATTATTCAGCTAGGAAAGAGCAGTCCTCATAAGTGCTCAGTCATTTCATTAGTGCAGTGAAGGGGGAGCCGTCCATGAGATTAAGCTAAAAAAAAAATGTTCCATGCATTGCTTTCACATCTTAATCCCTCCGGAGCGAAGAGAGAGAAGATGAGGAAGAGGTTATTATATTATTTTCATAATATACTACTCTATGAATTTAGATCTTTCATTTTGTTAGTACATCCTCGGCATCTTGTCAAGTGCTGTTATCTAAAAAGAGAACTCTACTTCACCAAGTCTGTGTTATGTACTGCCTGCCTAAAGGGCTTGTCTGGCTTAGAAAATAAATTTTAGCATCCATCTATTAACCAAAGAGGCTACAAAGAGCGCCTGTCATTCGGAAGTATATAGCATTTCTGTTCATTATACACACAGTCTACTGAACACTTTGTATAAGTTGAACACTCTTTGATCTAGAGAAAAGGAAGTGTCCACAGAACCTCTTTAAACAAAGAAGCTGCAAAAAACACAAAAATAAGATGGTTAGAAATGTGTTCAAGCTACATTTACATCGGCGTCGGAGGCTCCACGAGAAGTCAATTGACAGATAAAATAGGGCAGCAAGCATTCAGCAAAATGATGGACACCTTAATGGAACTAGATGGATCTCTGACTACTTGTTAACATTGCGTAGAAATAAAAAATATAAAAAGTTACATAGTAAATACTTCCATTGTGTGCTTATGTCTCCCTGTCATGCTTAGGCACGGTTGACATCTGCATTCTGTATTCCATTCAGGGAGTCTGCTTGGGAACCCCCCCAAATGGAAACCTCTACGCATTAAAAAAAGAGATTGGCAAAGACTATAATGGGGTCTGTGTGGTTTCCGCTTGGTTTCCTCATGAAACATGTGGAGAGAAAAGTGCTGCCAAGCGGACTCCCCGAACGTAATATCGAATGCAAATGTGAATCGGGACTTAGATTGACCCAGGTCATGGCTCAATACTCCTCTAGGAGTCTCATGTACAACAGGGCTCCAAAAGGGAAGGGAACAAATGTTGAAGCTGACGCTCAGAGATACTGCTTACCTCTGGGCTCTGTATTGATGGGTGAATTCACAAATAAGCCATTTATGATTTGTCTAACATGAGCAACAAAAAAATCTATGATTCAAATAAAGGAGGTCTGTTCATGTGCAACGTATTTGTAGGATGGGCCTCAAAAATTTTTACTTTGATGGGTCCAAGGTCCCGGATCACATCTGCATTTGGAATTCCAAACGCATTATAAAGCGGTTACCAGAGAAACTACTTGGACCCCATAGACTATAAAGAGGTCCGTGTGGTTTCTGCTCAGTGTCCTGCAAGCAACACTTTCCTCTTCATGTGATTCGAGCGGAAACCACACGGACCCCATTAAATTCTTTGGGGTCTGTATGGTTTCGTAGCTAACCACTTTTTAATGTGTTCGGTATTCCATTCAGGGGATCCCCAAGCAGACTCTCCAAATGGAATACCAAATGCAGATGTGAATCAGGCCTAAACATTCAAATGTGCTGTTCCATTATGTTTTAAGTATTATGACGGGAAAAAAACATGCAAATAAAATGAAAATAAAAATGCAATGAACATATTCTTACCCAGGGGTGAACCTGCCCCTTTTGCCGCCCGAGGCGAACGACAGAAACCGCCCCCCCCCCCCAGGAGGGGGCGGAGCGGAGGAGGGGGGTGGCGCATTGAAGGGGGCGTGGCGCATCGAATGGGGCATGGCTTAGCACCGTTCGCAGGCAGAGAGCAGGCACGGAGAGGACCTGCTCTCTGCCTGAGCGTGAGAGGAGGCCGCTGGAGCAGCGCTGCTCCAGTGGCCTCCCCAATCCACCGCTCGGTGCTAAGCCAGTCCAGGACAGCTTGTCCTGGACTGGCTTAGGTAAGCAAAAATGCCGCCCTCCCTGGGGCCCTGACATAGCGCCGCCTGAAGCGGTCGCTTCAGGTCGCCTCATGGGAGGTGCAGCGCTGTTCTTACCCCCACATTGACTGTTCTCCTTTACATACAGATGTAGCTGAGTTACCTGAACTTCTGAAATTGTTTAAACTGCTACAGCGAGATATCTTATCACAGAAGACAACAAAAAACAATGAAAAGACATTGGAAAAACATTTATCAATAACTTTGATTGTTTTAGTTGTCTTCCATGGTAAGATATCAGTATAAATATGCAGCAATTCGATCAATTGCAGAAATTTGGGTTACGTATGCTATCTATGTTCGACTACTTCATGTCAACACAGCATTGTCTTCTTAGTCCAGAAGCTTGTGCTTATGGGAAGAGGATGCTTCATAGGATGTCACCTCTGGTATACAAAATAGAGGACAACACAAATCTGTAGTATATACAGTGGGGCAAAAAAGTATTTAGTCAGTCACCAATAGTGCAAGTTCCACCACTTAAAAAGATGAGAGGCGTCTGTAATTTACATCATAGGTAGACCTCAACTATGAGAGACAAAATGAGAAAACAAATCCAGAAAATCACATTGTCTGATTTTGTAAGAATTTATTTGCAAATTATGGTGGAAAATAAGTATTTGGTCACCTACAAACAATCAAGAGTTCTGGCTCTCACAGACCTGTAACTTCTTCTTTAAGAGTCTCCTCTTTCCTCCACTCATTACCTGTAGTAATGGCACCTGTTTAAACTCGTTATCACTATAAAAAGACACATGTGCACACCCTCAAACAGTCAGACTCCAAACTCCACTATGGTGAAGACCAAAGAGCTGTCAAAGGACACCAGAAACAAAATTGTAGCCCTGCACCAGGCTGGGAAGACTGAATCTGCAATAGGCAACCAGCTTGGATTGAAGAAATCAACTGTGGGAGCAATAATTAGAAAATGAAAGACATACAAGACCACTGATAATCTCCCTCGATCTGGGGCTCCATGCAAAATCTCACCCCGTGGGGTCAAAATGATCACAAGAACGGTGAGCAAAAATCCCAGAACCACGCGAGGGGACCTAGTGAATGAACTGCAGAGAGCTGGGACCAATGTAACAAAGCCTACCATCAGTAACACACTACGCCGCAGGGACTCAGATCCTGCAGTGCCAGACGTGTCCCACTGCTTAAGCCAGTACATGTCCGGGCCCATCTGAAGTTTGCTAGAGAGCATTTGGATGATCCAGAAGAGTATTGGGAGAATGTCCTATGGTCTGATGAAACCAAACTAGAACTGTTTGGTAGAAACACAACTTTTCGTGTTTGGAGGAAAAAGAATACTGAGTTGCATCCATCAAACACCATACCTACTGTAAAGCATGGGGGTGGAAACATCATGCTTTGGGGCTGTTTCTCTGCAAAGCGGCCAGGACGACTAATCCGGGCACATAAAAGAATGAATGGGGCCATGTATTGTGAGATTTTGAGTGCAAACCTCCTTCCATCAGCAAGGGCATTGAAGATGAAACGTGGCTGGGTCTTTCAACATGACAATGATCCAAAGCACACCGCCAGGGCAACGAAGGAGTGGCTTTGTAAGAAGCATTTCAAGGTCCTGGAGTGGCCTAGCCTGTCTCCAGATCTCAACCCTATAGAAAACCTTTGGAGGGAGTTGAAAGTCCGTGTTGCCAAGCGACAGCCCCAAAACATCACTGCTCTAGAGGAGATCTGCATTGAGGAATGGGCCAACATACCAACAACAGTGTGTGCCAACCTTGTGAAGACTTACAGAAAACGTTTGACCTCTGTCATTGCCAACAAAGGATATATAACAAAGTATTGAGATGAAATTTTGTTACTGACCAAATACTTATTTTCCACCATAATTTGCAAATAAATTCTTACAACATCAGACAATGTGATTTTCTGGATTTGTTTTCTCATTTTGTCTCTCATAGTTGAGGTCTACCTATGATGTAAATTACAGACGCCTCTCATCTTTTTAAGTGGTGGAACTTGCACTATTGGTGACTGACTAAATACTTTTTTGCCCCACTGTATACTCTGTATACAAGACACAACACTTGTGATCGCATTAGGTGGGCACTGTAGATGGCAAGCTGCTGCTGTCTTCTGCAGCTTTTACACCTTATAAAAATACAGTACACCGGGGCATGGTCATGTACAGAGCATCTGTTGTCCAGAGCCGCATTCATCCACTTTACATCCCTTCTGATTCAGTTTGTCCATTTTTGACATTGCGTTAAAAAACAATGAATTTTATTAGTCTTTCTTTCACTCAAATCACTAATCCATTTTAACGTACATAATGTCATACATAATGTCAATCCAGTTATATACCCATTAAAAAATGGACCCATTCATTTCTAGGGGGTCCATGTGTTTGTGAAATTGGACAAATAAAACATGTCAATTTTTGGAAATGTGAATACACTCATTCACTCTCTGTATGACAGAAAAATGTCCATCATACTACCTTTTTTACTTGCATATGAATAAGACCTAAGGCCGAACCCAGCATTGCAAAAACATAGCTTTTTTTTTTGTTGCAGATTTTGCTGCGATTTTTTGAGCCAAAGACAAGAATGGCTACAAAAGGAATGGGAAATATATAGGAAGTTCTTATACTACCTGATGCTCAATCCATTCCTGGCTTTATCTCAAAACTGTGTCCCCATATTCTGATTAATACACCTTGAGAAGCCAAATATAGACAATGCATGGAATGGCAGGCCAGATATTTTCGTTCTCTCCCAGGGTAACCATACACTTCTCAGAAATTATTGTCCTCTATGTAATGTATGAAGTCATTAAATTGACATCCACAAGCAGCCATGAAAATAAAATAGATGGTTAGAAGTGGAAAATTCCCCAGGTCCTTCTTTACTAGGTGTGTCATTGTCCCCCAAGGACAGTGAACGAACAGAAAAACAAGGCATTGCCGGCAGCTGGCTCCACGGAGACCGATAAACAAAGGTAATGTCTGGAGGGAGAAGATTGCCCTAGTCCTAGTCTGATCCTAGCACATGAACATCTCACTCACTGCTACATTTGTGACATGCCAGAAATCAATAATAGACCTGCTATATTATATGTATAATCGCCGAACAGCCGACACCTGATGGATCATCTCATCCAATATTAATGATACTAATGTCCGCCTGCCCTGAGGACTCACTGATTTCTACACACCACCTATATATCCCAGCAAATGGCAGACATTTTCCTTAAATAACCTCAAAGGAGGAGATTTATTTATCGTAATGAAACTTTGTAAGAAATGACATCACCTTCCAGTTTGTTATTTTACACGAAAACCAGACGCAGAGATAAATGGTGGTGTCAGCCAAATGGCTTTATTGATTTTCAGAATTATAAATTTATTTTATTTTATTATTTTAGAAATAAGGGTTATACGTGAATTAGCGATCTGTTTCAGATATGTAACCTTAATAAACGTGCACAGTATGCAATGTATTTTATAGATGACATTATTTCCAATGATATTCTAGATTTTATATAGGGCATGTCAGAAACCTACAATATGGTGGCAAAACGCACTATTAAATTACATTTTCCATTGCCTCATCGTGACCAAAGTAGTGGTCAAAATGTAAAATCTGATGATATACCATAGGTAACATCTGAAAAATATGAATGTGCAACAATAGCGTTGTTTAAGAGCCTGCTTTATTAGGCTCATATATACTGAAGTTTGTATCGTATTGCAAAAATTATGACTTTTATCAGAAACTGGCTTAAAATGTGTCATTGTGTCTAAGGACCGAATTTGATTTCTTTTTATTTCCCGGCCTCCAACTCCCCGCGGCTCTGAATTGCCATTCTATCACGGCTGTAGTAATCGCTGTGAAAATGTAAAATGTCGCAAAATGTTTGGGCATATAAATCACCAAGACCTATTTTGTCACTTTTTGATGTCAGAATTCTGGAGCACCAAGTAAATTTGCTCTGCATGTAAAACCAGTCTTATAGAAATTGTGAGGGTCCTACAGCTTCCTACAAGTGATCACTAGAGGGTTTTTTGACAATTCTGTAATTATTACTTCCTGATGCATTCGCCGCCTTACTTTTTGTATTTTTTGTAGGTGGAATTCATCCACTTACAATGACACTACTACATTAAAGTGTGAATAACTATTTATATACGTGTCCCTATGTTAGTTTCTTGGTGTCATGAAGGTGGAAACTCTCTGCTGAATACACATAGTGACCAGTCTCTTAAAAGCCCATTGTGGCTTCATTGATGGAACTGAACCAAGCAATTCTCATTGTAAATTTTAATATATATGCATTGTTTTGTACATCTTTGGTTTAGTAGATGCTACAGAAGTATGACAGGTGGTACTTTTAATTAAGCAGCTATGTGAATGCCGGGGCATACGATTTCCAAGCTCCCACCATGTAGATACATATGCCAGGCCACCATCTTCCACTGTACTAGGTTTACCATGGGCACTTTGTTATAGAACAATTTGAGATGCAGTGCTTCTTCTGCCATAGACAGCAATAATAATTGCTCCCCACACTTATAAGTAAACCTTGGACATCCATGACCCTGGTTGTCTTTCCTTGGACTACGTTTGGTAGATATTAACCAATGAATACCAGGTGCACCCTAGAAGACCTACAATTTGGAGATGATCCAACTCAGTCTTTTAGCCATAACAGTCAGGCTTGTATCAAATTCACTAGGATTCTCATGATTGACTATTTTTCCTATCAACTACAAGAACTAAGTGTTTACCTGCAGACTACGGCCTTTTTCAAATGGCAGAATCTGCCTCTAATTTTGCAGCATACTGTGCCCCTATATCAATGGTAGATTGATACTGCCTCCCTGAAAATAATATGTGTCTTGCTTGTTCTTGCGTTGCATTCCTCAGCTTGAGACTTCCCGCTGGTTAGGCCCATTCATCTGGGAAATCCACCGCAGGGACCTGGTGGGTGGAAAATGAAGGCAAAATATCTGCCTTAAATTCCTTTTTTTCCCCAATGTCTAAATGGTCCTAACATGTCCCATCCTTTCCTTCAACTTTTCTTTGCTGACTTTTGAATACCCATAGATGAAATGGCTGACCCGTGGTAACGGCTATGAAGCTAAGAACTAATCATCCACAAATTGTTCTGGCTTCATGGCAAGTACAGGTAAGACTCATATAAAGAAACTTATGCTTTGTCTTTACGTGCCATGAAAATGATGGAATTCATGGTAAATTACTGAGGCTCAGGTGTATTACATAAGGGCACCCTTAATGTTCTGGCTGTTTAGTGTATATTATACACTGTATTATAGTATGTACAGAGAAATGGAATCTATTCTGCTTTGAAGATGAGTTTTCCTTTGGATTAACCACGGCATCAACTGTCCTGGAGCCATATAACTACAGCATGGCCTGACCACTGAACATCGGCAAATCATCTTACATGTCTAATGCATTCTATAAGGCAAAGATTAATACAAGGCTCTAGAAAATGTTTCCTTCTTTAGAAGCCAATTTGACATTTTCAGCTCAAGAGTAAACTATACCTGGACGCATCAAACATAATAGACCATTCATACTGTTTTTGTCCTTCCTTTGCGACCCTCAGATACCAGGCCACATGTGCAGTTCTATCCTCTGCATCCTCTATTGCTATGCCTTGGTTGCCTTACAATAAAAAATTCGGAATTTAGAACTGGTTACAAAAGAAATTGTATTTGATAGACAGAGAATAGCAAACCACAAAACTACACAGCATGATGCTGATCATGATCAAAATTCATGTCGAACACGCTTCTGGAAACACAAGGCACTTTAGGAGATGAACGACAGCTTGTAAAAGTGATCAATACAGGTCAGCCATGAATGGTGCACAAGTAGCAGCGTGAAAAGCATTATAAACACAGCATGGAAAAACTTCTACAGAAACCTCCAAGTTATTTCAGATATCCCCTCTCTAGTCTCTAAAGAGTATTGATAGACAACATGTATCTATAAAAAACTGAGAATCTGGTTCCAGACAGAATATCAGCTTGATTTTTTTGTCTATATAACAACCAGGTGTGTAGTTATAGGGGTTGCATAGGTAGCATTCACTACTGGGCCCTGGAATTTGAGGCGGTTCAAAGGCCTGTCTACAACATAAGATAATATTGGTGCTATTGATAGCATGTGTTAAATGGAGTCGCATCACATATTTTGCATTGGAACTCAGAAGCTTTAAGTTATGCCTCTGATAATCACTATCATACCAGACCAGCTTCAGATATCCATACTGTGGCCATATTTTACAGTTTGTATAGTGATTTCAGTACCTGGATGTGTAAACCATCTCTTGTATATCTCCTAAGGAAGTCTCTGACAAATGCAAGGACATACAGTGGCATAAATTGTCCATTTACTTCCATAGTAAAACAAAAAAGTACTGTGTCTCCATAGTAAAACTATACTATGTCAACAGACCTAATACTAAGGCCCCATGTAGCGGCCCGCAGCAAAAAAATACTGTCGGAAAAACCACAGCGGTAAAGCATCACGGTTTATCCTGCAGAGCTACTGAAAAAAAGTCCAGAGGTTTCTGATTCCATTATACCTATAGGGAAACCGCCGGCATTTCCGTAGATATAATCCACATTGTGCGATGATTAATTGAATGGAGCCCCAAAGCATGTGATGGATCCCACTGATCAGATACTGATCGCCTATCCGGGGAATGGGTTATCAATAGATAAACCCTGGTGACAGATAACCCATTTAAATGTTTCAAAAATGTATTAATTTATTATTAAATTGTGTAAATGTTTTACATAAAATACCAACAAAAATCAAATTGAAATGGTTTAAAAACTTGGTGTATTAAAGTTGTTTTGCAGTGGATATGGATCCATAGTTGGAATGAAGTCAAGGATTACATGGGTGTTAAGACAGGTAAGACATATTTTTTGTGTTTGAAGTATTCAACTCTTTAAGATTCCAAATAGGAGCAGCTTTCAAAAATCTGGAACTTGACATTGGGGCAAAATCCCTTTAGTCATTGAACTAGCTGTACCAGTAAATCACTCTACTTCCCACCCAGGAGGCCATAACTTTTAGAAACTGGACTGTATTTGTGACCTAGAAAGCTTGGGAAAGGGTGACTTGGAAAAGCTCATAAATACTATACGGACATACTATATGGGTCAAATAATATGCTAGTTATTCTTATTCAAAAAGTTTAACAGCAGAAACAACAATCCTAAAGCTGTCTCTTGGGCCAAAAAATGTCAGAACCCTATGTCAAATCTACTGTAGCAAAACTTCTCATATCTGTCATTTGGCTTCAAAAGGACCCTCCAAAGGTGGAACTATGGTCCTATAAAGTCAACCTAGGTTGCAACAAGTTTCCAGGTAAGTAAAATGTATTGATGACAACTATTATAAACATTCTCCCATAAGAACTGCCCGAGTTTTCCCAGACTAGAATCTTCTAAGGCATAAGATTTGCGGAAGTGTCTTTCCTTTACCTGGAGCTATGATTCAGGTCACCACCCTAGCCCTCTATCTATATAGGTTAAGAATAGCAACTTATTACATTACATAGCACCGGCCCTTCCAGTTCACTAGCTATGCTCCTTATGCACCACTACATCAGTAAGATAATTTGTCAATCTGGAGGTTAGGAAAGCTGGATGTCGAGCCCTGTGGGATTAGTAATATCTCTCCACTTTCTAGGAAATATGACTTAGAAACGGCTGAGTGCATGAGCTCGACGCAAGAAAACCTCCCAACCAATTCTAGTTACAGATGATATTTGGATTTTGTGCTATATATTATAGGCAGTGTATATATAGCGTGCAGTTGTAGATGGGTTATGATGAGGCCATCACTGGTGTATCAGTATATACCATGAGTGATTCCAGGCTATGAGATATATATGGATTTATGCATACTTTCATGGCACCGACACCCCCTCTAAGTGAAGTAGCTTGAGTCTGTCTACTTTCACAGGATCCCATCAATTAGAAATAATTAGCCCCTGTGGATTTTAATGTACGACTCTATCACTGGGTATTGAATGCTATAATATGGATGTGTAGATTGCAAGCAGCGTGAAGAAGCCTGTGTTATAAACATACACTATGCCATCTGCTTCGCAGCATGCCCTGGCGTCCCCATCCCGCAGAACAAAGGACCCATCTTCTTTGCTCACACCTAACCATCACCATCCCTAATATTAACCCTTGCACCTCTGCTATGTGAGAAGTAACATTCTCCTATCATTTAGACTCCTGCATTGGCCATTTTGATGGCTAACATCTCAGTAATATAACCATACTATATATTAAGCAGTAAGTAAACCAGTGCTTTATTGTTTCAAGCATCCTTGGGAAAGATCAGGAGATTCGTGGGTTAAGGCATTGTCTTTTTCAGCTATATGGGCATTGCCAGTACGGACTGACCTTGGGCAGCTGACCTCATTTGCATTTACACCGAGACCTATATAACTGTGTATGATAAACCGTACGCTGTTCAACTTTATCATGTGGCAAACTGTCCAACCTTTAGTTACCAGTAGTGGTAGGAAGCTTTATATTGGGCCCTATACAAGCCTTATACAATAATGTATAGCAACCAAATAGCAAAAACTGACCCACTTCTGTCTCATTAGCCTGGAAATTGAGGGTGTACGCAGCTGTGAAGATATGCCCCGATTCTCCACATGGTCCGGCACCAGGGGATGCCATGTATGTATAGCAAGTCATAGGAGAACATAGTATACAAACAAGAGCTGCACTAAGATATCACACATGGTGTGTCCTAATACACAGTCCAGGCATAAAACTTCTATTAAGAAGGTGTACCCTGAAATCCCTACATATTCTATAGTTAATATTACATTGAAGAAGGAAGAGTCAACTGACCAAGTTTGAGAGGTACAGTGAATTGAACTCCTTCGCATTTTGGGGAATCGACAGCGAAGAGAATATTGTAACAATTCCTTTAACTTCAGACATTCTCAAATACAATGATGCCAAATGTTTTTGAAAGTTTTTGTACAATGCGAAGGAACAGAAAAAGAGAAGAAGAGTACTTATAATAGAATGCACGAAACTGTATGGGGTTAGAAATTATATGAGCATTAATACACATTATATGTTATGGCTATAATTGCAGTAAAAAACCACAGTATTGTGTGGAAACATGGTGTGAATCCAGAATAACTGATCTTAATACATACTTAATACAGTGTTACAATGTATACAGATGTATAAATCAATGAAAAAAATGTCAGGTACGTACGAGTCCCATCAAATCTTGTTGCGATGGTATCCAAGAAAGTATTCTGTGGAGCAAGCAAACCTTTCATCACAGGCATGTTTCCACCACCTTGATGCTCTCTCCTTGTCAATAATCCTTCTGAGACGCTGCATCAGCATTGAGAAGATGCTACAAAGTAGTCAAGGCACCCTTGTTCTCCTCTCTCTAATACCCCACTGAAAGCAGAGGATGCTTCTAAGACATCATGTCCTAATTCCACTGCTAGGCAGCCTGCAATGAATTACATGACCAGTCACACATTGATATTCATTGTTTTCTTTTATTGTGTCCGCTGCCTCTCTATCTCACCCTCTCCTCCCTCGTGTGAGTCTCTCTCTCTTTCTATCCCTCTCTCCTCCCATCTGTGTTTTCCTCTCCCCCCTCCTGTATTGAGCTGTCCCCTTCATGTACCTGCCTTCTAACTCACATGGTCCCCTGACTCTCTCGCGCTTGTCTCTAACTCCCTCCTCCAATTTACCAACACACCTCTGCTGTAAAGCTCAATCTCCATCTCTTTATGTCTATTCAGCTTTTTTTGTATCATGCTGTCTCTTTACGGACATGGATGAAATGAAGAATTGCATGAAGCTGATGATAATTTCTCATTTCCCATGGAAGCTGAGATCATACACTTTCTATTTCATGCATTTGGAATACTCACATCTCTTACATGCAGGATGAGACTAGGGCTATATAGGGGCATTGTAGTGATGATCTCGATAGTCACATCTAAGTTTAGTGTATTCACGGAGGGGGCTTCACAGGTGGACAATATAGGCGCATACTGCTCATCCTTAATCCAACAGAATATATATATATATATATATATATATATATATATATATACTGTATATCACCTACCATATTAAAACCGCTGACAGGGAAAAAGTGAATCACATTGATAATCTTGTAATAATGGCATCTCCCAAGGTATAGGATATACTGGGCACAAAGTGAACCATTAGCCTTTGAAGGCTAGTGTATAATTCTGAGCCACTTTGACAAGGGTTAAATGGTAATGGCTAGACTACGGGATAAAAGCATCTCTAAAACAGCAGGTCTTGTGAGGTGTTCACATTATGTAGTGGCTAGTACCTACCAAAAATAGTCCAAAGAAGAACAGGCTATAGGGTCATCATTCCCAAGGATCACTGACGTTTGTGAAGAGCAAAGGCTACTAGCTCGTCTGGCCCATCCCACAGCTGCTGTACCATAAATTGTTAAAAAAGTTAAGAAAGAGGTCTAAATATATAATGCATGACAGCTTGCTTAGTAAAGAGCTGAGTAGTCACAGACCGATCAGAGCGCTCCTGCTAATTCATGGCCAAAAACACCTATAACGGACAGATGATCACTAACTTCGGACCATAAAGCAATGGATGGCCAGGTTGTGTCACTTACCTGGATGCACTATGGTTAGAAAGCAATGCTATGGGCAATGTCCTGCTGGAAAAAACACTTGGCACTGGTGTTCCCTAAATGTCAGTGGGCTCATTGAGAAGAATACGGAGTCCTGCCACACTGCAAAAATTGTTCAGGAATGGTTTATGGGACATAAAAAATTCAGGGTATTGATCTGTCATTCAAATTTGCCAACTTAAATCTGATCAAGCATTAATGAGATGTGCTGGAAAATCAAGCACGATCCATAGAGGTCCCATCTGCAACTTAAATGACTCGGCTCTGAATCAGTATCTGTGTAATGCACATGTAACATCTTTGCCCGTCCGGGCTTTGGCGTCACATCCGGCCGCATGCTGCAGCGCAGGAGATGTGTTCGGTTGTGATTTATTCCGTTGGTTTCTTCCTGCACTGTCTGAACACTGCCCTATTCTTTCACCTTGGTAATTGATTTTCCACCACACCCATCTCCTTCACCTTCAGTTTTCTCTGCTCCTCTAATGGTTATGTAAGGATTGGAGTCAGGGTCAGGCAGTGCAAAGTGACACAGCTGGGAAAGCAACACTGTGCAACTAATGACAAAAGGGGTCGTAGGCCCTGCGGCTATGACTATGCTGTAATATCTGAGATGAGGCAGACCAATGCACTTCCTAATTGAAGTGCGCCTACCACGACTCCTACACTTCTATCCCGGCGGCTAGGATAAGGGAAGAGGAGGCCCTGAAAGTCCTAGGGACTGGAGTCACGGGGTCACACCTAAACAGAAAGCACAGTGTAACTGCAATGCAAAACAAAAGACTAAACAGCATGGAACCAGGGAGGACCACAAGTCCCAGCAAGACACAAGAGAAGGAGAGGTCAGACGAGCAAGAGGTCAAGCCAGGAGATATAATAAAGGTACCGAATCAAAAGACAAGGGATAGTCAAAAATACAAGCCGGGTCAAAAAAAACCAAGAAACATATGGAATACAAACAGACAGGGAAACAGACTGAGCAGGGGGACCAGGAAACCCAAAGTGAATGGCTGGCAAGGATCCATGCCTGGGTGGGGTTTAAATAGCAGCAGAGAACACACCTGATGGCTAATGACATGGAGACTGAAGGCAAGGAAAAGATTAACCCTTAATGACCTAAGCACACCCAATAGAACTCCTAACACGTCTCCCAGGGAGACGCCGCGCAGCAAGGAGACCGCGGCGACTCCATATCCTGACAGGTTAATCTGGCCTTGCCCTGTGATTGACAGCCTGCCTTCCTGTCAACTCCATGGGCGGGTTCTTCCTCCCTATTTAGCCTTGGTTATCATTCACACCAGTGCTTGCTATTGCCGTGTGCATACTTGCTCCTTACTGTCCCTGTTTTTGCTTGCATTCTTATCCTTGACCTTTGGCTTTCCTCACTGACTATTCTTTGGACTCCGATTTGGCACTGCATCGCTCGACTGTTACTGACCCTTGGCTAGCTGACCTCTCTTTGTTGTTGTCTGTGTTGTCTCCGTTTTGTGTTTCACGTATACAGGAAGGGAACGTCTTTGTGGTTGCCACCTATTACGTAGGATAGGGCCTGGCAATAGGAAGGGTCAGTTGGGGGCTTCAGCTTAGGACTCACTGTCTCTTGTGTCCCGTCCCAGGGTTCCCTAACTACTGTATAACAGCACATAGGACTTTTCTTTTTGCCAGTTTCAGTATAAAAACAGCAGAAACCCTATGGACACCCAACAGAACCCATTATAGTCTATGGGATCCACAGGTAACCACTGGTTTTGCAGACAGGCTCTCTGTCATTTGGATCCCTCGTGGACCCGAACGACGAAGAGCGCAGTACCTAGTGTGAACCTTGCCTTAAAAGATCTCCTGCTAATGTCTTGGTATTATTATTATCCAAGGGATTACCATAATTTTGTTAATAGGACAATTTAATACCAAATAACACAATATCTTATGCATTAATATGCATGAAAATACAGTGAAAGAATAAAACTTAGAGGGGAATTCATAAAAATCAGCATAATGTAGTCTAGTCATGATGTTCCCTGTGCTGGCAGTGGATATGCTTAGTTCATGACAAGGGGCACACAATATCACGAATTAGGAGAATCCTCCAGGAGTCTGTGCTTCCCTGCTGATATCTGCTCCAGGTCATAGCTGACATTTTTGTCATCATTTAAGCTACAAAAGTGTCAATTATGCTGAATATGGCATGAATGGTGAGCCCACTCACTTTGGGCAAAGTGCTGAGACTGGAACAAAAATGCCACTCGCACCTATATGAATTGCAAATGGCATTATAAATAGAGATGAGCGAGTACTGTTCGGATCGGCCGATCCGAACAGCACGCTCGCATAGAAATGAATGGACGTAGCCGGCACGCGGGGGGTTAAGCGGCCGGCCGACGTCAAAGCGGAAGTACCAGGTGAATCCATTCATTTCTATGGAGCGTGCTGTTCGGATTGGCTGATCCGAACAGTACTCGCTCATCTCTAATTATAAAGTTGCAGATGACAGTTTATGCCAAAAAAATGGTGCAAATAACAAATTGGTGCTAATAGATTCTCCAAAACCTCAAGGTATAAAAACCCAAACCAGGTGCTATGGCTATATACTGTATAATGGATATGCAGTTGCAATTTTATGCAGTATCATAATGTCATTTTACTGTTTTTACAATAAAATTAGAAAATTACATATTTAATTGAATGTGATGTATTTGGTAAACTCATTATATACTAATCACATGCAATTGCAAATGTGCAAAACATTGAATATACAACTCAACCCAAACTGGTCTGCCCCATGACATAACCTATATAGAGTATATTTACATGTTATATCTTTGGTCTGCAGAACAGTCCAAATAGAGCATGCCTTTGTTCTTTATCCATGGACCATTGACCGTCTGCACATGTCCATTGAAATCAACCACCTCCACCAACTACAGTTTTAGCATGCTGACAAGTAGAGCTACACTGATTTCAATGCAGTTGAATTTTTTTCTCTAGCCCCTACCAACCAATGCTGTTTTGGTGCCTCATATAATATTTAGTCTCTCTACTGTCAGGAGGGCGGTGTCAGGCAGGAGCAGACAAGGGGGAGTGATTCAGAGCAACTAAGAACAACCCTGCAATTTATAAATGTGTTTTTGGACTATTTCACCTACAGAATTTAGCAATGAATATTACAGCTTTTTAAGGGGGCTGAAATAATGCTGGCTAATTTTAGTTGGGTAGTCATAGAAAACTATGAGAGTGTTTGTACAGTATACACAATGGCTCATATGTACTAATACTCACTATCAGACACTATAAACTTAGAGCCCATAGTCAGAAGTAGCACATTCACCACAGTGGCACATGCTGTGTGATAGGTTTGGGGCATCTTGTTAGACTTACCCCTTTTTTAGCCAACCTTTAGTTGCCATATTTTAGACTATAACTCTGCATCAGAAAATGGTGTATGTCAGTAATAGAGCAGGTGCATTGTATGAATCTGCAAAGTCAGACTCCCCTGTGTAGATTCTTTAAAAAAATGTCCAGTAAGGTGAACGCATCTATTTTTTATGGCCTTGATAAATTATATAGTATTTAAAACTGATTTGGAAAGCATCCTCTCGCAGTCAGAGACCCCCACATGTGCACATTCTGTAATCTGCTGTATTCATTTTCAGGCAGTGACCCCGGGTAACTCTCCCTACACCCATTTCTGGGGGAGAGATCTTCAGTTGTGCCTCTGCCCAGCTGATGGGATAGGTCTTTCCTATTTGCTTAAAAGTTGCCAGTGCCATTCAGCACTCAGAAAAAGAACTAAAAGATCTTCAAGACTTGATGGTACCACTGTCCACACCTCCTTCACCTCCTAGAGTTTCTGTTCGCTGTTGGCGCTGTGGTTCTGAGAGACGTACTCTTTTTACATATCTGGTGGGTCTAGGGGGCGATAAATTCCTTTTGGGACTCAGTGTTTGACTTGTACACTAAGGTCAGTGGCAGCTCATTTACGCCTTCTCCTCAACTGGCTCTTCTTCTCATTATTCCTGGTAAGATCACATTGAAACCAATAGGGAAAAAAGCAGCCCATTCATTTCAATGGGGAGCGCTTGTTTGCCGGCTCCCATTTAAATGAATGGGATCTGCTTTGTACGCTCTGATTCTGAACGTGTTCTACATTCAGAATCAGCTCAGCGTATACTTAGTGTGAATGCACCCTAACAGCTTTATTCAGCAACTGGAACAGCTACAAATGGAAGCTTCAAAATGGGGGTAGTAGTAGCACGATGTCCAATCCCGCAGCCTTGGTTATAGGAGGGTTTTTGCCTCCTGATGAAGCCATCCTAGGTGAAACGCATGTCAGGCGTTCAGCAGTTTACACCCATTCTCTGTATGCGGCGCACCCTAACTCTGTTCAATTGCAACCGCTGGCTGCCTGAGTCATGTTGCTATAATATCATCGGCCCTTCTGAATATCATCACACACAGAAGTCCTCTCACCAACTGGAAGTGTCCCAGGGAAAACTGCTACCACCACCCTCAGGTAATGCTGCAGGGACCCCCCTCTCCCCGCCTCAACAGTGTCCATCCCAGGAGCAGGGCTGGAGTGTTTGGTTGAGTGTGCTCAGCCTAGCAGGTAGCACATCATCCGCCACTACAACTCCCATCCTCCGGTCTCCTTCATCTGGGTTGTGACACAAGGTAAATATTCACTGTATTACATGTGCCTTATGTTATTGCACATGTATATTTACTATGTGTTCTCTGTTATCAGCCACTGCAGAGGGAACAGCTGCTCTTTCATTGTCTGCTTGTAATCTCTGCTCTCTCATATTGTTATTTTTATAATTCTGCACATTTCGCTCTATGTATTTAGCAATTGTTACAGAAAATCAGGTTTTTTTCTCTAAAAATGTTTATGAAATTAACAATAAAGGGGCTGTCTGGTTACTGTAAAAAATTACATCAATGTTATTCAAAAAGAAAAAAAAAACATTCAAAAATGAGCAGAGATTTCAGTATTATGGCATGTGAACACTGAGGTCGCCAATTGGCACTAAACAAAGATAAGCGGTGGCCTGCTGGAGCATCTGCCCTGTGATGTTGGTAGAAATGAAGAAGTACTAAGTGGTTTTTGTCATTTTAAAAATTTGCACATTTTATGTTTGGCCAAAGCATGGCTGCAATGTTACACTGGCTTGCATTTTTGGTACTTTGTCAAATGCTTGTCTATGTCATACTTGCCAAGTCTTCTGGAACATCCAGGAGGCTCCCAAAATAAAGCATGAACTCCCAGAGTCTGAAAAGAGCTGGCAAATCTTGACAACAAGAGGAAAGTGGACATGTTATGTGCCAGCCACATCACAGAAAAGGGCTCGGTGAGAAAATTGATGTGCCCCAGTCACAAAAAGTGGGCATGACACAAGTGGCATGGCCTTGCCAAAAGGGGAGGAGCCATCTTAAAAATGTTTACTCTTCAGATCAACCTTTGCCAATTTTGGCAGTTATGGCCTGTGTCCAAACAGGTCTCACAAATAAAACTGTTTAGCCTTTGTTCACACTGCCATCTGTAGCATCTGTTATCAGCCTCTGTTGACATGTTGCACTGTTCTTCCTGTCAAAATGACAACACAGGACCATATAGACTTGTATCACTCGGGACACCTACTCTCTGGCAAAGTTCAAGTTGTTGCTGACAGCCCTGGGTTGGGCCTGAACACTCTGCAGACTAGACTTGGCCAATGGCTACTGCACTGAAACAGGATTACCTGATTACCTTCATCATGCCAATAGGGGTGTACGAATTCTTGAACAACACACTGGCACTTCCATTCCAGAAGTTAATGGAGCTATGCTTGGGAGAACTGAACCAAGACTGCTTGCTGATTTATTTGGCTGACGTCATCATCTTCTCTGAAATGAAGAGCACATCTTTAAACACAGCTTACAGTGTAAGTGGCCATTTTCTTGTGGCCCGGGCATACGCAGTCGGCTCTGCCCAAGGCCTAGAAAATTGAAAACCCAGGACGGAAGAATACGCACAGAGAGGCGGGTTCCTGAAGAAGATGGAGGCGGCACTGGAGAGTTCTCTCGCAGCATTGGGGATGCCCCCAGTGCTGTTTGAGCACTGGGGCCCGCCTCCAGTGCTGCGAGAGAACTCATTTGCATACCGACAAAATCCTGGATTACAGGTGAACGGTGGCGCGGAAAAGATAACGAAAGGTAGGAGAAGAATAGCCTTTCTTAAGGCTATTCTGATGTGGTACCTAGAAAAAATTGCGTTTGAATGATAGGATCCCTTTAAGCATCTGGGACTTGCAGTTTTCAAGGAAGGTGTGGGTCCCATGGATATGAAAGTCCAACAGTTTCTCACGTCTTCGAACATCCCAAGCTATGCAAATTCCTGGGGCTGCTAATATACTATTTGTTCTTTATCAAGGGGGTTATGAACGTTGCAGCACCACTATACAATTTGTTGGCCAAAACAACTTCCAGAGACACCAAAAGGAAATCTTGGACTAAAGAACAGAGACTTTGCCTTCTAAATGCTGAAGAGTCTGATTTACACAGACTTCACCAAACGATTCATGCTGCAGATGCACATGAGTGTGAACTGACTCCAACATGGGCAAGAAAGGTAATAAATTGCGTTAGATAGCCAGGGTCTCGATGAGAGTGAGAGAAACCCCAATAGATATAGCTTGGGCAGTGACAGAAGTTTATGGACATCTTTGGACTCACTTAGATCACACTGGTGACCTACAATAATCCCCTAGTGCACCTCGAGATCACCAAGCAAGGGGCAGCAGAGCAGAGTAGAATGGTGCACCTCAGCAGTAATCATTTAAGATGCAGTATCAGGCACGGCTCAACAAGGCCAATGTGAACACCCTGTCCTGGAACCCTATGGTGGCAGGTAGAAGGATTAAGGATGAGGGCCTTGAGAAGGATGAGATCCTCAAATTTGTCCAGTATTTGTGAGTGACGCACCAGGTTTCAGTGCCGGAGGTGGTTCCCAGAAGAGAAAACTACCTGGAGCATTTAATGAATGAGAAATGGAATATACAACCAGCTTATGAGGTCTTGGATATCGGCATGACACAATGGGTACTACATTGCCAAGTGCCATAATGGCAGAAAGTCCTGTAGGGCAGGAGCCTGTGGCAACAGCTTGACCACCTATGCCTCTAAGTACAGATGGCAATGGAGCTAGAGCCTATGTTGCAGATAGTTTTGCCCACCTGAGGTTTCAAAACGGGGACGCTTTGGTCAGAAAAGACTTTTGTCTGGTCCGGAGGTACTACTAATCATCCAAAGCCACAAAGGATTATAACAGAAAGCTCCAGTTTTGCAGACACAGACTATAAACCCCCTCCTGTTGGTCTCAATCTAGTCTGGATTATCTGTTTGTGGAAGAAACACTGCAACACTACAAGTATATCCTGACTATTATTATATTTCTAGTTTGCAGCGGCAGTCTCCACCAAAACCGCTGAGTGAGTAGCCCTGGCCCTGTGGAAACACCTCATACTCCCCTATAGCTGTACAGCCCAGCTCCATATAAGTCAGGGAGTCTGTTTTGAGGGGCGAATGATTGAGTAGCTGTGTAGGCTGTACCAGATACAAGAGAAACATACCATCCAATATGACCCTCAAGTTACGGCGTTACGTTACAGAAGATGACGAAAGAATGGCTAAAATTACATTATTGAATTGGTGTGGCTGTTTAAACAAGTGGGTACTGGCAGGGCCGCCGATAGGCCAGTACTACTGCTACTGGCGTCAGGGGCCCGGCCAAATTTAAAAATGGGGGGGGCCCGGTTTTGGCCCGCCACCGTGTGCCGGCCCCCTGGCGCCCGCAGCAGTCATTCTATGTCTGCTGTTTCAACTCAGATCTGCGTCCAGAGGACGCAGATCTGAGTTGCAGACATACGCGGCTGAAGCAAGGAGCTGACCTGTGTCAGCTCCTCTCTTCGCTGCTGCCGCCTCTCTCGCTGACACATATGCGGCTGAAGCGAGGAGCTGACCTGTGTCAGCTCCTCGCTTCAGCCGCATATGTGTCAGCGAGACCGGCGGCAGCAGCAAAGAGAGGAGCTGACACAGGTCAGCTCCTCGCTTCAGCGCTGCCGCCGGCTACCCGGCAGTGTAGACGCGATGTGATGACGTCACATCGCGTCTACAACTGTGCGCCAGTAAGAGAGAGAGGCGCCGAGAGAGCAGCGGGGGAACGAAGGAGAAGGTAAGTCTAATGTGGAACGTGAAACTGGGGGCAGATGAAGGAGAGGACGGCATGACACTGGGGGCAGAGATGGAGGGACATGAATCTGGGGGCAGAGATGGGGGGCATGAATCTCGGGGCAGAGATGGGGGGGCATGAATCTGGGGGCAGAGCTGTGGAGACATGAATCTGGGGGCAGAGATGGGGGGCACATGAATCTGGGGGCAGAGATGGGGGGCACATGAATCTGGGGGCAGAGATGTGGGGACATGAATCTGGGGGCAGAGATGGGGGACATGAATCTGGGGGCAGAGCTGTGGAGACATGAATCTGGGGGCAGAGATGGAGGGGACATGAATCTGGGGGCAGAGATGGGGGGACATGAATCTGGGGGCAGAGATGGGGGACATGAATCTGGGGCAGAGCTGTGGAGACATGAATCTGGGGGCAGAGCTGTGGAGACATGAATCTGGGGGCAGAGATGGGGGGCACATGAATCTGGGGGCAGAGATGTGGGGACATGAATCTGGGGGCAGAGCTGTGGAGACATGAATCTGGGGGCAGAGATGGAGGGGGCATGAATCTGGGGGCAGAGATGGGGGGGGACATGAATCTGGGGGCAGAGATGGGGGACATGAATCTGGGGGCAGAGATGGAGGGGACATGAATCTGGGGGCAGAGTTGGGGGGACATGAATCTGGGGGCAGAGATGGGGGGACATGAACCTGGGGGCAGAGATGGGGGGACATGAATCTGGGGGCAGAGATGGGGGGACATGAATCTGGGGGCAGAGTTGGGGGGACATGAATCTGGGGGCAGAGATGGAAGGGGGACATGAATCTGGGGGCAGAGATGGAAGGGGGACATGAATCTGGGGGCAGAGATGGAGGGGACATGAATCTGGAGGCAGATGAAGGGTGTATATGAAGCTGGGGGAGAGACGGAGGGGGGACATATAGTTTACAGGTGACTGTAGGAGGATTATACTGTGTGCGGGCACATGAAAAATTAATGAGTTGTCGGAGTCAACATAACAGTGGGTGGGGCTAAATTTCCCGCGGCGCGCAAAGCGCGCCGCACATTTTGTCCCTCTTTTGGTTCTTCAAAAGTTGGGAGATATGGGTACTGGGGGCAATGGAAAGATGTTAGAGGGTGGACGGGGGAGGGGGGGAGGGGGATTGTTGGGACATCGGGTGTGCGGCACTGCGGAGAGGAAGCTGGGGCAATAATATATCATATCTAAGTTTTTAGCTGGAGAACTACAAAGCACACAATCCCTCCAAAGGTATGTGTGCTTTGTATTAATAATGATGTAGGCTATGTTACTAGCATAGCAGCCTGTTTGGGGGTGGGATTTTCACTTTAAAGGAGTGTTCACATTGCGTTTTTGGCCTCCCTTGCCGGGATACGTTGGTAACCAGTCACAATCAGCTACCCACTTATCCCTGCACGGAGAACTGCAGGCCCCCTTTTTTTTAATGGCCAGTTCTTTGTGCAGGGATAAGTTGACAGCTGATTCTGACTGGTTACCAACGTATCCCAGCAAGGGAGGCCAAAAACGCAATGTGAAAAAGCCCTGAGGATTTATTAGGAGGGCTCTTATAGATGGTGTTGGCTCTCTACACATAGTAGATTTTACCTGCAAATAGAATCTGATTAAGCCTTGTAATGCTGCTAAATAAAGGGAAATGTGATACAGAATTGGTATGTCGCAAAATAAGGTCATTTTAAAATGGCGGGGGGGTGGGGGGGGCAGACACTTAGGCTGTATGGGGCCCCAAAATTCCTGATGGCGGCCCTGGGTACTGGTTACAACTACTGTGTACTCCCCATTTCTTCTGATGCTAGGATTGAACAGAATGTGTCCTCTAGATATGATGATGCCCAAATGCAACTATCCCAAAACTTTGACACAAGAGACCTGGATGGGGGAACATCAGTGACAAGTGCAAGAGATATATGACCTCAAGGAACAGCACTGAGTCCTCAGTCTCTGATGGTCAACTGTAAACTGAGGGAGCTGTCACTCCATGTTGGGTACCAGGTGCTGGTAAAGAACCACCTGAAATTGTACCAATATGTAGGAAATTGCACTAAAATTTCAACCATAGCGTCAAAATTTGGACAGAAACTAAGCTAACTAATAAGTGGTGTAATGTTAGACCAGACAGTCTAAAAGTACACCAGATATACAAACAGCATTAGACACTTTGATAGATCTGGTGCAGCTTAAGACTGTCTACTGTAACTTTGCATTGCAAAAAAGTTAGACAGTTTTAGATTATCTGCCTCTATATTCTCTATCAGTAGAGTAAATACTTAAGCATGACAGGTTGTCCGTGTCTGTGTCCACCAGTTACTGCACATTATCCATTGAAGAGACCAAATTACTTGTCGTAATGCAGTAGCCTCTTCAAACAGCTGATCGGCAGGGGTGCTGGGTGTTGGACCCTCATCAATGTGCTATTTATGATAAGCCCTTTTAATTAAACTTTTTTGGAGCATTGACAGTTTTTATAGGCTCTCAGATGATTTTGTCTATTTTACTATGCACTGTAAACAGTAGAGATATTCACCTATAAATTTCTTTGGTTCTTATACAGTATTTGCACAAATTTCAGGGCATTATGCTCACGTATTGATGCACTCCTATAGTTCTGTAGCTGATTTCCTGAATATACTCGGAGGTTCTCAGATAACCTCTGAGAAACACTGAATCAGTATGAAGTGATATAATGATTGAAGGGTCTATGGTGGATTGCAGTATAGGTTTGGTGCCCTCTGCAGACAACTGAAGTAAATGACATTTATTTCAATCTAAACTATGACTCAACAGCACGGACTGTAAGAACCTCTGGGGGCTGGATTGGGACTTGAAAACAGTCCCAGCATATTAAAGCACACAGACCACCAGATGTCCATGCATACTGTCCATAGTTGAATCGAGATGATATCTCTGCCTTTGGCCTGCCTTTTGCAAATCTAGTGAATGTGACCATGCTGCAGATCCCTGCACAGATGGGTGACCACGAGTGTCACTGTGCAAGGAAAAGAAGTTAAGTGAAGTTAGCACCAAATCAGCACTGTGACTCCATCATCCTAAGTATTAGTAGAGGTCATAGAGGTCAGATCCCCATCAGTAATAAAGCAACCGCACCTTGTAGCAATATTGCAACACTTTTACGAGGTGGTAAAATCCCTTTAGGCTGGGCCCTGGGACCACACTTTGCAAGTTCACAGCAAGATAGCCAGAGGTGGAATTGAATAAATCCTATCCACACACTGTGGAATAAACCACAGCAACTGTTTGGTGCTGAGTGTTTGGAACCTGAAGTAGGGGCGTATCTATCGGGGTAGCAGTGGTTTAGTAGGCCGTTACCTGCTGGTGTAACTCCAGCAGGTAACAGGCCCTATGTAATACCGATCCTGGCTCCTGCTCACAGCTGCCGACACTTCCCCTTCTGCGGAGGTGGCTGTGAGCAGGAGCCGGGATGGATGTGAGGCCAAGGGCCCGCAAACCTCCACAAACACTATCATTATATTCAGGGGTATTTTCAAACACCCCCCTCCTGAGTATAATGATCAGAGGGCTAGGAGAGGTGAGGGAACATAAAAAACAGTGTTACCTACCTCTCCTGGCTCCAGAAGGATTCGGGACTCCTTTTTAATGTCACAGACATCATGTGGGCCAGGAATGCATTCTTATGTGTCGCAATGCAAGCCTGGCTCAAGTGATGTCTCTTCCATCATTGAAGATGACAGACATCAGCCGGGAGTGAGCTGGAGCCCAGGAGAGGTAAGTAACAGTGTTTTGTATGTTTGTATCCTCCCTGGGTCGGTCTTCGATTATTATACTCTGGGGTCTGAAAACACCCCAAAGTATAATAATTGTTCATGGGTGGTCCACAATGGGGCATAATACTTTGCGTAGGGGCCACTATGGGGCATAAGGGCTAGTTCACACGGGGACATGGACGCTGATTTTGACAGCGGATTTCGCGGCCAAATCAGCGTCCATACAATGTATCCCTATGTGAACTGCTCGCTTTTTTTTTTCTGCTAGCTCACTAGCAGAAAAAGAAGCGACATGACCTATCTTTCGGGCGGAAGCCACTCGCGATGAGCCGCGGCTTCCGCCCAGCCGCAGCGCCCTCCATGTCGGCTCATTCATCTGAGCCGACAGCGGAGGTGAAAGCCGCGACCGCGATGGTCGCGGCGGGAGCAGTTCACATAGTGTGGACATTGTATGGACGCTGATTTGGCCGCAAAATCTGCTGTCAAAATCAGCGTCTATGTCCCCGTGTGAACTAGCCCTAATACTGTGTGCAGGAATACAGGTGAGGTTGGGGTTAGTCAGGGTCTTCTTTGTTGTTAAATGCACTTTGGGAATAAAACTACAATTTCCTGATGGTCTACAACTATCAGGGCTTGCCGGGAGTTATAGTTCCCCATGGACACTAAGGGGATAACAGAAATTTGGGAAATGCTTTACTTTAATTACTTAGTAGTGGGTGGAAGTCAGTGGACTTAGTGTGATTTGCAAAGCTGTTGCGGCTTTGCAAATTGCAGGATGTCAATTATATCTATGGAAACACCGGCAGCTTTCCTGTAGATATAATGTTAAGAGAAAGTCCACGGAGGAAAACTATGTGAACTTAGTCTTAAAAACGCTGCGGAAAGAACTGTGATGCGATCACGCAGCGGTTCTTTCCACAGCACTTTAGTGCTGTGGATACGGCCCATGGGGCCTTAGCCTAAAGGAGTTTTCTGATCCTAAACACATTTTTGACACTGATGACTCATCTACAGCATGTCAGCATGTCACACAGAAATTTTGGACATCATGTCTCTTTGCATACTACCTGTACAGCTAAGGCTGGGTTCACACCAGCACTTGAACTCCATTTGGGATTTTCATCCCCAAAAATGCTTAAAAATGAAGAGAGAAAACTGCAGAAATGCAGAAACTGGGCAGAAACCCGGTGGATCCCATTATGGGTAACCGCCTGTCAAGTGGATTAGCTTTCCTTTTTTTGGGTCCCCAAGCGGACCCGAAGAACAAAAAGCCGAACACTAGTATGAACCTAGCTTTATTCTACTTACATTACACTCATCCACCCTTATTTGGAAAATGAATTACAGCTTTTTGTTATCCTGTGGTGTGCTCTAAAGCTGGGTTCACACTGTTTTTTTTGGTCCAGATTTTTATGCGGCAAAATCCCGCTCAAAAAACGACTCCCATTGAATTCAATGGGTTCCTTTTTCCATGAGCAGTTTGTTCCCGCTCACGGAAGAAGGAAACAACATGCCCTTTCTTGAGGCGGATTACACAGCTGATTCAGCTGCGGACGTCCACCGCGCGACACTCCCTACTGACTACGCCCATTCATTTTCCGCGACTGGATGCCAGTACACTGTATGCACTGCACCGGCATCCAGTTGCGGCTAGCTGTTTTTTTGGACCGGACTCTAAGGCGCCCCCCCCCCCCCGCCGCCCCCCTGGTAAGGAGAGACTCCTGAAACACTGGATCATTCACTGCCTTGTTCGACTCTTTATCTCACCCTGTTCAGACTAAACATTAGGGTGCAGTACTGATCTCTAGCCCTGTGCAGCCTATATGATATCTCAGCACATTTAATTCTGTTGATTTCCTCAGTTCAATATATGTCTGGCCATATGGCCCAGCTGAATAACCTACTTTGTGGACCATACCGAAACCGAAAAAAGCATGACTACAATCTCACTTACTTGTAGAGTTTGTTCTGTGTAATCTATCTCAGAATATTCTAGTGCTGATCCCATAAATAGTTTTATAAGATACATTTTTTTATACATCTATATACCTGTATAATGGCTGTAAACCTTTATATAGCCTCTCCAATTACCTTATGATATCACAGAGAATACAGTATCAGATCTGTTTGTCCTCTACTGCCCTCTTCAGGTGTATTCTATATTGCTTTTCACAGATACTTATGTGCTATGTAGTACTATTGGCAGCCGCAATAGTACTCGCATGGAGCCAATAATAAATGGGTTTTCTCAATTGAGAATAAAATTGCAGGAAATGTGATAAATTAATAAAAGAAGCATTATTTACCTGTTTATTCCCTACACCACTCCAGTATGGCCGCTCCTGTTCTTCCTTCCCGACCTCTAGTCACCTGACTGCAATGGTGATGTAATTGTGTACCCCACTTAAGCACTGCACCCAATCCCTGGCCTCGACAGTATACCGCATATGAGTGCATCAGGCACACAGACAGGTAAGTCCTTCTTTTATCAATATATCACATTTTCCGCCCTCGAATATTTTTTACCCAGCTCCGAAAATGTATTATAATATAAGATACATATATATATATATATATATATATATATATGTGTGTGTATATATATATATATATATATATATATATATTTATATATATATATGTATTATAATAATACATTTATTATATGAGTCTCTCCACCCTGCCACATAAAGTAGGGGTGTGCTTGATATATGCAGTGTGTACGTGTGTGCCACTATTAGCCATTTTGTGGTACTGCAAGGCCTACTGACATCAATGGGACATCTTACCAAAAAATAAGTCTTATTTAGTCTTATTTAGTTATTTTTGTAGCGTATTGTAGAGAAATGCTCAACAAAGTAGCAAGATGGAGATGACATCTCAGAGAATGACAAAGACACCTGCAAAAATGAAGGGAAGACAAGTAGTTGATAATCTGGAGAAGGTCAGAGACAATGCAAGGAAAATAGCTGGTGTCTCCACAAGCAAAGCACAGGCCCTTTATCATGGAACTACTGTGGGAAATATCTGAGTAAACAGATCAGAAACTAGGTTATTAAAAAAAAATTAAGAAATTGCTGAGTCTGTGGCAGAGTTCACATGATATGCAGAAGTTCCTTATGATGTACAAAGACAAGAACTAGGCCGCTAGTAGCTCTTCCATTGAAAGCTAATACAAAAAAAAACTAATTTTGCAAAGGACTGCTTAAGAGCTAGTTTACACAGAGTTTTTTGCAGGCGGATTTTGACGCAGAATCTGCCTCAAAATCCGCCTGCAAAAAAAGGTTCCCATTGACTTCAATAGGAGCCGCTTGCTTTTTTTTCCGCTAGCTAGCTAGTGGAAAAAAAAGAAGCAACATGCCCTATCTTGCTGCGGATTCCGCAGCTGAGTTAGCCGTAGCCTCCGCGGCTCGAGACTCACTCCAAATTAGGCCCATTAATTCAGGCCTAATTAAGAGCGGGATGCCACAGCGGAATACTGATGCCTATTTTATATGTAAAGGCAACAGTCTAATGTAAGTAAAGTTATAGGGAGTGGGGTCAGGGTAGCCATTATACAAAGGGGCAGCTGACACAACCACTACATCTGTGACACCTATTTGGAGGGTTAGCCACATATTTTGTTTTGGAGCCACAAAGTGACTTTGCACCAAATGATCTTTTAAAGATCTACCTTTTTTATAAGTGATACTAGGATGAGGACCTACTACCTCCTTTAAATCTGGGTCCATAGTTAAAATCTCCCAGTGTCGTAGGAAGATTTCTCTCACTTTCGTGGCACCATTATCAAAAGTTGTGATCAATCTAATGGTATGGTCAGTTTCCTGCTCCCTTCTTTCTCTTTTCTGTACAAGCTGAGTCCTATCACATGACAAGGAGCATTTATACGCCTCGCGTAGTACTTAGTCAGGATACTCCCAAGCTTTAAATCGGGTACACAGATCAGCCGCCTGGTCCCCAAAGTCCTGCGTCCTCCAGCAGTTTCTTCTGAGTCTTAAACACTGTCCTCTGGGAATGCCTCTCTTCAAAAGTCGGGGGTGACTACTGTTCCATTGAAGAAAGGAGTTCGAAAATGGCTGCTTACCTACTGTGCAAGCGGCCATTTTTCTTGTGGCAGCGAGCATGCGCAGTCAACTCTGCCCGAAGCCTACTAGTTTAACCGCTTGCGCCGGAAGAAGATGCGTGAAGAGGTCGTTCCTGAAGAATATGAAGGCGTCGTTGGAGAGTTCTCTCGGAGCATTGGGGACTCCCCTAGTGCTGTTTGAGTGCTGGGACCCGCCCCCAGTGCTGCGAGAGAACTCATTTGCATACCGACGAAAATCGGATTATATACCAAACAGCGGTGCGGAGAAGACATCTAAAGGTAGGAAAAGAAAAGCCTTTCTTAAGGCTATTCCTACGTGTCAACCACAAAAAAAGTGTTTTAATGGTAGAATCCCTTTAAAGCTGAGCCACAGGTGGCGTAAACGCCATGGAAAAAAAAAGGCATTTTACAGTTCCTGTAACTTGGATGGGATTCTAGTGACCGGTCATTACTACACCAAAATACAGGCATGGGGGATATTGTCACTGACTGGTGGCTGCCTCCTTGTCTTAATACAACGTACTCTTTGTAGCTGCCATTGATCCTACATAACCTAGATCCCCTGAGGAGGTGCAGAAACATGTAGGGAAGGTAGAGTTAAAGCTAGGCAGGGTTAGTTGTCTGTATTTTCTATATAGTGGTGTAAGGCTACACTAGTATCTATCTACTATGTCAGTATCAGCTACAGATTATGGGGATAACGTCTATCCTTAGGGAAAGACCACCTTCTCAGGTGTGTGGAGACTTATACAGCCATAGTTGCTCCACTGCAAGGGAACATGGGAAGAATATGCAAATCTGTCTCCCAAGATGTAAACAGGGAGACAGTGCCTCTGTTATGCTGCCCTCTATAGCAAGGCAGCATAACAGAGGCACTGTCTCCCTGTTTACATCTTGGGAGACAGATTTGCATATTCTTCCCAGTATCAGCTACAGTAATAGTTCTATCTGGCTTAGATATGTCTCCCCAGGTATTTAATGGTATAGTAATGAAGCTCACAGCTGGCTTTTCCAGATTCCGCCTCAGCAGTAAGAGGAGGATATGATGTTATTCCAGCGTTTGAGTAGTTATTTATTTATTTATCATCTGGGGAAAAACACTTATACTATATTATAGATGGCCAGAGATGGGAAAGTTTTGATACTGCAAAATAATGTTTTTGCCCAAACTAGAGGTGCCAAAGGTGTGCCATGTTTATACTAGTGTCTAACTATAATCTGGGCCACTGTGTTTTTGCGCCGTTCTTTCCGTTAAAGAGGACCTTTCATCAGATTGGGCACAGGCAGTTCCATATACTGCTGGAAAGCTGATAGTGCGCTGAATTCAGCGCACTGTCGGCTTTCCCGATCTGTACCCCGAGTAAAGCGCAATCGGTCCCGGTACCGTAGCTCTTCACAGTCAGAAGGGCGTTTCTGACACTTAACCAGGGACGCCCTTCTGCCCAGCAGCACCTATCGCGCTGTACAATGTGAGCGGGGAGGAACGCCCCCTCCCTCTGCCCACACAGCTCGTCCATAGACGAGTATTATCAGGAGGGGAGGGGGGAGTTCCTCCCCGCTCCACAGTACAGCACGATAGGCGCTGCTGGGCAGAAGGGCATCCCTGGCTAAGTGTCAGAAACGCCCTTCTGACTGTAAAGCCCTATGGTACCGGGACCGATAGCACTTTACCCGGGGCACAAATCGGGAAAGCCGATAGTGCACTGAATTCAGCACACTGTCAGCTTTCCAGCAGTATAGAAAACTGCCTGTGCCCAATCTGATGAAAGGTCCTCTTTAAGTCAATGATGGAAAAAGTAACATACTGCATTTTTCAAAAATGTAAAACCGATGTGTTTTCTGTAGTTTTTTTTTTTCATAATGTGTGGATGAGAGTATCCAAAATCTCATTCCTCTTACTGAGGCCGTAATGCAGCCTTTTCTTACACTACTTTTATACATCAGGCAAAAACACTGTCATTTCTACATGTAGCCTTATACTTAGTCTGCAGGTAAACATTCCTCCACTGAACAGCCGTGCTCTGTATTCTGTACCAGTCACCCCTTGCATGATAAATCCATTCTCAACACTGATTTGCTGCCATGTGAAGCTGTAACTGATCACTGAGCGCTCTGCTGAATACAGACATCCTCACCATACCCCGACTCTCTGCCATTATCTGCAGCTTTACTAGTGACTTTATTATGATTTACATGTTTCACTTAAAATGGCCAGTGTATAGAATATGCAGAGAAAACTCTTAGAATCGAGCAACCGAATTTGCACAGGTATATGATCTACTATAGGGGTAATCCTCTCAAAGAAAAAAGTATATAGAATGCAGATTAAAGTGTCTAATGGAGTCAGAAAACATATACAGCTCCCCCAACCCTTAAATAATGATGAAAGAGCCATAAATAATGCATTTTATGCTTAAAGGGGTATTCCCACGTCGCATACTCACCAGTCTTCACTGCTGTAAAATCTTCTTTCTTCCTGGTTTCTTGCATCATTTGGTGGGCGGGGTTTCACATGCAACCTGCTATTTAGCTCCGTCCCCAAATTAGCATGTAGCTCCGCCCACCGCATAGCATGATCCTATGGGGCGGTTGAAGGGCCTGTGATGTTATCAAAGGTCCTTAAACACTATATGCACAATATTGGACTATGAAGTACAGGCAGGAGCAACTCCATTCTGTGTTACATACAGAGACTGCCTGTCTCTGCCATAATGAACACAATTGAATTAGCTAGCCTGATAACTGGGAGAAAAGAAGACATTCAGAAATGAAAGCAGCTCCTCTCCCCTATCTGAGTGCAGGAAGCTAGGTCACGTGGTGTAGACACAGGAATAGCTAGAAACACAGGCTGGCTCCCTGCACTTAGCCCCTCCCCCCCCTCCCCGAGAGCAGCAGATACATCACTTGCCTTTTGAGCAGATAAGTCAAGGGCTGTGTCAACAATGAATTGAATAAAGTAAGATAGTGAACAAACAAAGCAGTTTTGCTGAAGCAATGTATTTAGGAAAAGTCTTACATCCACATTAACAAGCAGTATAGATAGGATCCTTGTGATGGGACAACCCCTTTAAAGAGAACATTTCATGTCCTTAGGAACATGTGGTTTTATAAACCACTAGAAAGCTGACAATGTGCTGAATTCAGCGCACTGTCGGATTTCCCGTTATGTGCCTTGGGGAAAGAGATCGCAGTGTAATTACCGATAGCTCTTCACTGTCAGAAATCCTGACAGTTTAGCTGGGAACGCACCTGCAGACCGTACTGTCCACAGCTCTGTATTGTCAGAGGGGGCGTTCTTTACCATCCAGCCATGACACTGAGTGGTGAGGAACACCCCCCCCCCCCTCCTGACAGTACTCAACCATAGACTAGTACTGGGGGTGTTCCTCACCACTCAGCGTCACGGTATTTAAAGTGGCCTGAGTGGTCGCCATATTTAAATACCTGACATCTGCCATACTATTATGGTGGATGCTGTGAAGGGGTTAAAAAGTCATAATGACATTTCTAAACACTACATCACTGTCTACATCCTGACGCGTTGCCATCTGTGAGTGATATGGGGTACGACACCAAGAACAAGATCATCTTAGTCAAATACACCATCATAGCAGCCAGGAATACTGGGGCATTGGCACTGAAGTGTTTGCCATAATTCATGCAATAAATACAGCCAACTGGAAGCTTCAGGCCAGCTCTGGATGTTCTGCTCATCCTGCTGATTTTGTTGCATTCTCTATGAGACATGTTGACAAGGAACAGAATGGCTACTATACAAGACAATAACCAATAATGAGGGGAATAGGCATCAGTGGGTGCTACTTATACTCAGTGCGGCTCCCTAGTTGGTAGAAATATGGGGGGCAAGGCTGTCCGCAGATCCAGCTTCCAGTACTGTAGGGATACCTATAGAAGATATCATCATCTCAATACCAGAAGATCCTAAATATTCCTTATGGCTTGTTTACGTCTCTCCCAGCACCTGCTCGTGGATCAGACATGGAATATGGTCTGTACTTTCAGAAATCTGTACACCAGGGGCAATAATCTGATCAGTGGGTGAAGTAAAAATGTCTTAATCCAATGATGCAGCTGTAGGACACCATGTCTGAAAGGACAAACTCCATAAACCCTAGAAGTAGGTCATCAAGATGGATGGTGTATAAGATGTCTGACCACAGGGTGGTCCATAGAATACAGTCAGCATTACATGACCACCTGCCATTACCCCAACTGAAGCGCCCTGATCGCATGGACAGTGCTGTAATCCAGAGCAGTCATCGGCTGCAACTGTCCTGTTTTCATGGAGACTACAGCTGCACTGGTCCCTGCCCCTGTGAAAGTGCCCTCAGGAGTATTACGCATGGGGGCCCATGGGAGTACCGTACCAGCTCCAAATTGTGTTTTATTTTATATCTTAATTGGTATTTTCTCTCATTAATAAAATGGTTCTGGTTACTTTGATGACGTCCCTTATTCTCTTTAGTTGGTTGACGGTCAGTCACAGGCCATGCTGTGGTCATCTATCAGCAGGTTCTAGGTCCTTCTGGTATTCTGCCCAGCAGCAGCTTCTGATAGCTGATTGGTCAGCTCAGTTTTGGCGGGAAGATTTCTGTCAGATGTGGATTCTTCCCAGCAGCAACTCTAAACAGCTGATCGGACGGCTGTGCCGGCCGGCAGGAAAATCAACCAATAAAAGGAGGAGTTTACCCAGCTAAGGTGTCAGTCATCACCGTAACAAGACATGGAGCCGCTTTCTATCCAATAGAGATATGTTGTCTGTCTGTTATTTATTTATATAGAAGTTTATGGTCTAAATATTAATAATTGGAGCACATCGGGGCGTTTATCACCATGGCTGTGCATAAAAACCCTGCGCAACTCCTTTATACTGTGTTCTATGAGCTGTTGCCAGTCAGACTTTTATGGGAGAACTTGGTACCAATGTGACAGTCCATATGTAGTTGAATAAAAATCATAAGACGTCTCAAGAGTCTAGTATCCAGGCCCAATCTCTGCCGGGCACTGACTATCAGTAGAAATGCCCTCTTTATATAAACCTGTAGTCTCCACTGAGTGACTAAGACCACTGATATAGGAGTATGTGACATTTCCATCCTTCCAGCACTGTTGATGCAGAATGTGTATAGGGTGGTCTATGAGTATGCTATTAAAGGGGTTTCTTGGCCTTACATCTTAATGGACGATCTTTTTAATATAGTTGAGCTTCAAAACCAAACATAGCCCATATGGCATATACAGTGCTGTGCTCGGTGTTCAGTGAAGAGGCTGCAGCGCTCACTCATATGCTGCGGTCTCTTCATCCATCTGATCTATGGGGATCACTGATGACAGACCCCTGTATATATGTTGGAGGGTCTTTTGTTTTTTTATGTGGAATAAGGGCTAGTTCACACGGGGACATGGAGGAGGATTTTGACAGCGGAATCCACGTCATAATCCTCCTCCATACAATGGTGGTCTATGTAGACTGCTAGCTTTTTTTTTTCTGCTAGCAGAGAAAAAGAAGCAACATGACCTTTCTTCAGGCATTTTCCGCCTGAAGAAAGCAATAGAAGTGAATGGGAGGCGAAAACCACACGTTTTTTTGCAAAAATAAGCGACGCCTTTTCTTTGCAAAAAAACGCACAGAAAAAAACGTGACATGATTTTTTCAGCCCATTCACTTTACAGGAGGGGAAAACAGCCTGGCTTTTTCTTGAAGCTGTTTTTAAAAAAAAAAAAAAAAAGCTCCAAAAAAAGCTTGGCAAGGTCCAAAAACGCTTCCTAATTAGGAAGCTTTTTTTTCCGGTGCCAAAATAAGCCACACGTTATTAACGTGTGAACTAACTTTAAAACACCATGATAATAAAAGTTGGACTTTCACTACTTGCCTTTATTCCTGAGCTACTTTCCCTTATTTACATGCTTGCACACATTATATTATCTTGTGTGGAAGTCATATAGGAAATGAAGAGATATGACCAGATTGACTCCTCGGAAGTTTACGTAACTCATAGCTCCCTTACATAACTCTCCCCACTCATTGTTATTTCTTAGAAACTGCAGCTTAAGAACATTTCCAGGAAAAAAGAAAATCATCAAATTATCAGCGAGGTCACCTAAATCATTGACAAACAGAAGAATGTGATACATTTGGTGGTAGATCTGCTTCCTCTTTACATATTGATTTCTCGGTGACAATATTGTTGTATATGTTGTCGTTTTCTCCAGAGATTCCATATAAGGGATTATTGTACATTGGGATATTGCCATAAGTAAGCTTTCCTGATGACCTTTAACATACAATGAAATTTAAGAACGCAAATGACATCATGTTTAGTGCAATAGCTTATGACTAGAGATGAGCGAACACTAAAATGTTCGAGGTTCGAAATTCGATTCGAACAGCCGCTCAATGTTCGTGTGTTCGAACGGGTTTCGAACCCCATTATAGTCTATGGGGAACAGATACTCGTTAAGGGGGAAACCCAAATCCGTGTCTGGAGGGTCACCAAGTCCACTATGACACCCCAGGAAATGATGCCAACACCTCTGGAATGACACTGGGACAGCAGGGGAAGCATGTCTGGGGGCATCTAACACACCAAAGACCCTCTATTACCCCAACATCACAGCCTAACAACTACACACTTTACACACTCAATACCACCTCTCTGACAGTAGGAAAACACCTTGAAACATGTGTATTTGGCACTTGCAGTGAGGAGAGCTTGTCACCAGCAGTGAATTTGGCCCTTGTAGTAAGTTGAGGTTGGCACCAACATTTGTTTTGAAAATCAGGGTGGATTGAGCCTCTAACCAGCAGAGTTTGGGCAAATTCATGGTGGAGGGAGCCTCTAAACACCCCAGTTTGGGCAAATTCATGGTGGAGGGAGCCTCTAAAAACCCCAGTTTGGACCAATTCATGGTGGAGGGAGCCTCTAACCAGCCCAGTTTGGGCAAATTCATGGTGGAGGGAGCCTCTAAAAAACCCAGTTTGGACCAATTCATGGTGGAGGGAGCCTCTAACCAGCCCAGTTTGGGCAAATTCATGGTGGAGGGAGCCTCTAACCAGCCCAGTTTGGACCAATTAATGGTGGAGGGAGCCTCTAACCAGCCCAGTTTGGACCAATTAATGGTGGAGGGAGCCTCTAACCAGCCCAGTTTGAACCAATTCATGGTGGAGGGAGCCTCTAAACAGCCCAGTTTGGGCAAATTCATGGTGGAGGGAGCCTCTAAAAAACCCAGTTTGGACCAATTCATGGTGGAGGGAGCCTCTAACCAGCCCAGTTTGGACCAATTAATGGTGGAGGGAGCCTCTAACCAGCCCAGTTTGGACCAATTCATGGTGGAGGGAGCCTCTAAACAGCCAAGTTTTGGGAAATTCATGGTGGAGGGAGCCTCTAACCAGCCCAGTTTGGACCAATTCATGGTGGAGGGAGCCTCTAAACAGCCAAGTTTTGGGAAATTCATGGTGGAGGGAGCCTCTAACCAGCCCAGTTTGGACCAATTCATGGTGGAGGGAGCCTCTAAAAAACCCAGTTTGGACCAATTCATGGTGGAGGGAGCCTCTAAACAGCCCAGTTTGGGCAAATTCATGGTGGAGGGAGCCTCTAACCAGCCCAGTTTGGACCAATTAATGGTGGAGGGAGCCTCTAAACAGCCCAGTTTGGGCAAATTCATGGTGGAGGGAGCCTCTAACCAGCCCAGTTTGGACCAATTCATGGTGGAGGGAGCCTCTAACCAGCCCAGTTTGGGCAAATTCATGGTGGAGGGAGCCTCTAAAAAACCCAGTTTGGACCAATTCATGGTGGAGGGAGCCTCTAACCAGCCCAGTTTGGGCAAATTCATGGTGGAGGGAGCCTCTAACCAGCCCAGTTTGGACCAATTAATGGTGGAGGGAGCCTCTAACCAGCCCAGTTTGGACCAATTCATGGTGGAGGGAGCCTCTAACCAGCCCAGTTTGGACCAATTAATGGTGGAGGGAGCCTCTAAACAGCCAAGTTTTGGGAAATTCATGGTGGAGGGAGCCTCTAACCAGCCCAGTTTGGACCAATTCATGGTGGAGGGAGCCTCTAAACAGCCCAGTTTGGGCAAATTCATGGTGGAGGGAGCCTCTAAAAAACCCAGTTTGGACCAATTCATGGTGGAGGGAGCCTCTAATTAGCCCAGTTTGGACCAATTAATTGTGGAGGGAGCCTCTAACCAGCCCAGTTTGGACCAATTAATGGTGGAGGGAGCCTCTAAACAGCCCAGTTTGGGCAAATTCATGGTGGAGGGAGCCTCTAACCAGCCCAGTTTGGACCAATTAATGGTGGAGGGAGCCTCTAACCAGCCCAGTTTGGACCAATTAATGGTGGAGGGAGCCTCTAACCACCCCAGTTTGGACCAATTCATGGTGGAGGGAGCCTCTAACCAGCCCAGTTTGGACCAATTCATGGTGGAGGGAGCCTCTAAAAAACCCAGTTTGGACCAATTCATGGTGGAGGGAGCCTCTAAACAGCCCAGTTTGGGCAAATTCATGGTGGAGGGAGCCTCTAAAAAACCCAGTTTGGACCAATTCATGGTGGAGGGAGCCTCTAACCAGCCCAGTTTGGACCAATTAATGGTGGAGGGAGCCTCTAAACAGCCAAGTTTGGACCAATTCATGGTGGAGGGAGCCTCTAAAAACCCCAGTTTGGACCAATTCATGGTGGAGGGAGCCTCTAACCAGCCCAGTTTGGACCAATTAATGGTGGAGGGAGCCTCTAACCAGCCCAGTTTGGACCAATTAATGGTGGAGGGAGCCTCTAACCACCCCAGTTTGGACCAATTCATGGTGGAGGGAGCCTCTAAACAGCCAAGTTTGGACCAATTCATGGTGAAGGGAGCCTCTAAAAACCCGTTTGGACCAATTCATGGTGGAGGGAGCCTCTAACCAGCCCAGTTTGGGCAAATTCATGGTGGAGGGAGCCTCTAAACAGCCCAGTTTGGGCAAATTCATGGTGGAGGGAGCCTCTAACCAGCCCAGTTTGGACCAATTAATGGTGGAGGGAGCCTCTAACCAGCCCAGTTTGGACCAATTAATGGTGGAGGGAGCCTCTAACCACCCCAGTTTGGACCAATTCATGGTGGAGGGAGCCTCTAAACAGCCAAGTTTGGACCAATTCATGGTGGAGGGAGCCTCTAAAAACCCCAGTTTGGACCAATTCATGGTGGAGGGAGCCTCTAACCAGCCCAGTTTGGACCAATTAATGGTGGAGGGAGCCTCTAAACAGCCAAGTTTTGGGAAATTCATGGTGGAGGGAGCCTCTAACCAGCCCAGTTTGGACCAATTCATGGTGGAGGGAGCCTCTAAAAAACCCAGTTTGGACCAATTCATGGTGGAGGGAGCCTCTAACCAGCCCAGTTTGGACCAATTCATGGTGGAGGGAGCCTCTAAACAGCCCAGTTTGGGCAAATTCATGGTGGAGGGAGCCTCTAAAAAACCCAGTTTGGACCAATTCATGGTGGAGGGAGCCTCTAATTAGCCCAGTTTGGACCAATTAATGGTGGAGGGAGCCTCTAACCACCCCAGTTTGGACCAATTCATGGTGGAGGGAGCCTCTAAACAGCCAAGTTTGGACCAATTCATGGTGAAGGGAGCCTCTAAAAACCCGTTTGGACCAATTCATGGTGGAGGGAGCCTCTAACCAGCCCAGTTTGGGCAAATTCATGGTGGAGGGAGCCTCTAAACAGCCCAGTTTGGGCAAATTCATGGTGGAGGGAGCCTCTAACCAGCCCAGTTTGGACCAATTCATGGTGGAGGGAGCCTCTAACCAGCCCAGTTTGGACCAATTAATGGTGGAGGGAGCCTCTAACCACCCCAGTTTGGACCAATTCATGGTGGAGGGAGCCTCTAAACAGCCAAGTTTGGACCAATTCATGGTGGAGGGAGCCTCTAAAAACCCCAGTTTGGACCAATTCATGGTGGAGGGAGCCTCTAACCAGCCCAGTTTGGACCAATTAATGGTGGAGGGAGCCTCTAAACAGCCAAGTTTTGGGAAATTCATGGTGGAGGGAGCCTCTAACCAGCCCAGTTTGGACCAATTCATGGTGGAGGGAGCCTCTAAACAGCCCAGTTTGGGCAAATTCATGGTGGAGGGAGCCTCTAAAAAACCCAGTTTGGACCAATTCATGGTGGAGGGAGCCTCTAATTAGCCCAGTTTGGACCAATTAATTGTGGAGGGAGCCTCTAACCAGCCCAGTTTGGACCAATTAATGGTGGAGGGAGCCTCTAAACAGCCCAGTTTGGGCAAATTCATGGTGGAGGGAGCCTCTAACCAGCCCAGTTTGGACCAATTAATGGTGGAGGGAGCCTCTAACCAGCCCAGTTTGGACCAATTAATGGTGGAGGGAGCCTCTAACCACCCCAGTTTGGACCAATTCATGGTGGAGGGAGCCTCTAACCAGCCCAGTTTGGACCAATTCATGGTGGAGGGAGCCTCTAACCAGCCCAGTTTGGACCAATTAATGGTGGAGGGAGCCTCTAACCACCCCAGTTTGGACCAATTCATGGTGGAGGGAGCCTCTAAAAAACCCAGTTTGGACCAATTCATGGTGGAGGGAGCCTCTAAACAGCCCAGTTTGGGCAAATTCATGGTGGAGGGAGCCTCTAAACAGCCCAGTTTGGGCAAATTCATGGTGGAGGGAGCCTCTAACCAGCCCAGTTTGGACCAATTAATGGTGGAGGGAGCCTCTAACCAGCCCAGTTTGGACCAATTCATGGTGGAGGGAGCCTCTAAACAGCCCAGTTTGGGCAAATTCATGGTGGAAGGAGCCTCTAACCAGCAGAGTTGTGGGAAAGCAGGGTGGAGGGAGCCTCTAACCAGCAGAGTTGGTGGAAATCAGGGTGGAGGGAGCCTCTAACCAGCAGAGTTGGGGGAAATCATGTTGGAGGGAGCCTAGTATTAGCAGAATTGTGCAACGCTTATGGTGGATGAGTATGAGGATGCGGAGGAATTGGAGAGGTTGAGTACAGACATGGAGTTTCATGTTGGGGTGCTTTACACAGGTGGGCACAAAAATGAAGGCTCTATCCAGTGGTGGTTCATTTTTATCAAAGTGAGCCGGTCGGCACTCTCAGCTGACAGACGGGTGCGCTTGTCAGTGATGATGCCACCGGCTGCACTGAACACCCTCTCAGATAGGACGCTGGCGGCAGGACAGGACAGCACCTCCAAGGCATATAGGGCAAGTTCAAGCCACAGGTCCAACTTCGACACCCAATACGTGTAGGGCGCAGAGGGGTCGGAGAGGACAGGGCTGTGGTCGGAAAGGTATTCCCGCAACATGCGCCTATACTTCTCACGCCTGGTGACACTAGGACCCTCCGTGGCGGCACTTTGGCGAGGGGGTGCCATCAAGGTGTCCCAGACCTTAGACAGTGTGCCCCTCGTTTGTGTGGACCGGTGAGAACTTGGTTGCCTACTGGAGGAACTGCCCTCCCTGCCGCCACTGTCACATGCTGGAAACATCTCCATCATATTCTGCACCAATTGCCTGTGGCAAGCATTGATGCGATTGGCCCTCCCCTCTACCGGAATAAAAGACGAGATGTTGTTTTTATACCGGGGGTCAAGGATAGCAAAGATCCAGTACTGGTTGTCCTCCATGATTTTGACAATACGCTTGTCGGTTGTAAAGCACCCCAACATGAACTCAGCCATGTCTGCCACAGTGTTAGTTGGCATGACTCCTCTGGCCCCACCGGAAAGTTCAATCTCCATTTCCTCCTCATCCTCCATGTCTACCCATCCGCGCTGCAACAATGGGACGATTCGAAGTTGCCCGGAAGCCTCCTGTATCACCATCACATCATCGGACAACTCTTCTTCCTCCTCCTCCTCCTCCTCCTCCTCCTCCATTAAACGCAGTGAAGCGGACAGATGTGTGGACCTACTCTCCAGCTGTGACGGATCGGATGCTATCCCTAACTCCTCTGTGTGATCTGAGTTATCCCTGATGTCAATCAGGGATTCTCTCAGAACACACAAGAGCGGGATTGTAAGGCTCACCATCGCATCCTCAGAGCTCACCCTCCTTGTGGACTCCTCAAAGACCCGTAGGATGTCACAAAGGTCTCTCATCCATGGCCACTCATGGATGTGAAACTGAGGCAGCTGACTTTGTGGCACCCTAGGGTTTTGTAGCTGGTATTCCATCAAAGGTCTCTGCTGCTCAACCACTCTATTCAACATCTGAAACGTTGAGTTCCAGCGTGTGGGGACGTCGCACAAAAGCCGGTGTTGTGGCACATGCAGGCGTTGCTGGAGAGATTTTAAGCTAGCAGCGGCTACTGTCGACTTGCGAAAGTGGGCGCACATGCGCCGCACTTTCACCAGTAGCTCTGGAACATTGGGGTAGCTCTTTAGGAAACGTTGCACCACTAGGTTGAAGACGTGGGCCAGGCATGGAACATGTTGGAGTCCGGCAAGCTCCAGAGCTGCTACCAGGTTCCGGCCGTTATCACAAACGACCATGCCTGGGCCCAGGTGCAGCGGCTCAAACCATATTGCCGTCTCATCGAGGAGGGCATCCCTCACCTCGGAGGCAGTGTGCTGTCTGTCCCCCAAGCTGATCAGCTTCAGCACAGCCTGCTGACGTCTACCAACGCCAGTGCTGCAACGTTTCCAACTCGTAGCTGGGGTCAATCTAACAGCGGAGGAGGAGGCGGTGGCGGAGGAGGAGGCGGAGGAGGAGGCGGTAGAGGAGGAGGAGGAGGGGGGTGTTCTTCTCGTGTCCCTGCCAGGAATGTTAGGCGGGGAGACGAGGTACACCGGGCCAGTTTGGGAAGCAGTCCCAGCCTCAACTACATTTACCCAGTGTGCCGTCAGTGAAATGTAGCGTCCCTGTCCGCATGCACTTGTCCACGCGTCGGTGGTCAAGTGGACCTTTGTGCAAAGCGCGGAACTAAGGGCCCGCCTGATGTTGAGTGACACGTGCTGGTGCAAGGCGGGGACGGCACACCGGGAGAAGTAGTGACGGCTAGGGACGGCATAGCGAGGTGCCGCAGTTGCCATCAGGTCCAGGAAGGCGGGAGTTTCAACAAGCCGGAACGCCAACATCTCCTGGGCCAGCAGTTTAGCGATGTTGGCGTTCAAGGCTTGCGCGTGTGGGTGGTTAGCAGTGTATTTCTGCCGCCGCTCCAATGTCTGAGAGATGGTGGGTTGTTGTAAAGAAACGCCTGATGGTGCCTTTGATGGTGCAGGAGAAGGAGATAAGACAGGACCAGGGGAGGATGAGGTAGAAGTCAACAAAGTGGCGGAGGCAGATGAAGTGGTGTCCTGGCTCGTCCTCTGGAGTGCATCGCCAGCACAGTCAGCAGTGGCAGTGGCAGAGGCAGAGGCAGAGGCAGTGGCAGTGGCGTGAACGGCAGGCGGCCTTTGTCCTGCCGTTGCTGCCTGCCACTGATTCCAGTGCTTGGATTCCAAATGACGGCGCATTGAAGTGGTGGACAGGTTGCTCTTCTCAGAGCCCCTAATCAATTTCGAGAGGCAAATTGTGCAGACAACACTATATCTGTCCTCGGCGCATTCCTTGAAAAAACTCCACACCTTCGAGAAACGTGCCCTCGAGGTGGGAGTTTTTCGGGGCTGGGTACGAACTGGAACATCTTGGGAGATTCCGGGTGTGGCCTGGCTTCGCCTAAGCTGCTGACCTCTGCCTCTGCCTCTAGCTACCCTTTTTGGTGCTGCACCTGCCTCAACATCCACACTACTTTCCCCGCTTGACATCCCCCCTGTCCAGGTCGGGTCAGTGTCCTCATCATCCACCACTTCCTCTTCCAACTCCTGTCTCATCTCCTCCTCCCGCACAATGCGCCAGTCAACTGGATGCCCTGACGGCAACTGCGTCACATCATCGTCGATGAGGGTGGGTTGCTGGTCATCCACCACCAAATCGAACGGAGATGGAGGAGACTCTAGTGTTTGAGCATCTGGACACAGATGCTCCTCTGTTAGGTTCGTGGAATCGTGACGTGGAGAGGCAGGTTGAGGGACAATGAAAGGAGCGGAGAACAGCTCTGGGGAGCAGGGACAGTTTGGGTTATTGTTCTGTAAAGCTTCGGAATTTTGGGAGGAAGGAAGACAAGACTGTTGGGTAATAGGAGGAGAGGAGGCAGAGTCTGACTGGCTGCTGGACAATGTGCTGTAAGCGTTCTCTGACAGCCATTGCAAGACCTGTTCCTGGTTCTCGGGCCTACTAAGGTTTGTACCCTGCAGTTTAGTTAATGTGGCAAGCAACCCTGGCACTGTGGAGTGGCGCAATGCTTGCTGCCCCACAGGAGTAGGCACGGGACGCCCTGTGGCTTCACTGCTACCTTGCTCCCCAGAACCATTCCCCCGACCTCGCCCACGGCCTCGTCCACGTCCCTTTCCGGGAGCCTTGCGCATTTTGAATTCCTAGTTAGAAATTGGCACTGTATACCAGTAGTAAAAATTGTGGGTGCACGTAACCCCAATATATTCTTTGAATTCCCAGTCAGACACTGGCACTATATGGCAGTAGCAAGAAATGAGGGTATTTGTATTCCCAATATACTCTTTGAATTCCCAGTCAGACAATGGCACTGTATACCAGTAGTAAAAATTGTGGGTGCACGTAACCCCAATATATTCTTTGAATTCCCAGTCAGACACTGGCACTATATGGCAGTAGCAAGAAATGAGGGTATTTGTATTCCCAATATACTCTTTGAATTCCCAGTCAGACAATGGCACTGTATACCAGTAGTAAAAATTGTGGGTGCACGTAACCCCAATATATTCTTTGAATTCCCAGTCAGACACTGGCACTATATGGCAGTAGCAAGAAATGAGGGTATTTGTATTCCCAATATACTCTTTGAATTCCCAGTCAGACAATGGCACTGTATACCAGTAGTAAAAATTGTGGGTGCACGTAACCCCAATATATTCTTTGAATTACCAGTCAGAAACTGGCACTATATGGCAGTAGCAAGAAATGAGGGTATTTATAACCCCAATATATTCTTTGAATTCCCAGTCAGACAATGGCACTGTATACCAGTAGTAAAAATTGTGGGTGCACGTAACCCCAATATATTCTTTGAATTACCAGTCAGAAACTGGCACTATATGGCAGTAGCAAGAAATGAGGGTATTTGTATTCCCAATATACTCTTTGAATTCCCAGTCAGACAATGGCACTGTATACCAGTAGTAAAAATTGTGGGTGCACGTAACCCCAATATATTCTTTGAATTACCAGTCAGAAACTGGCACTATATGGCAGTAGCAAGAAATGAGGGTATTTATAACCCCAATATATTCTTTGAATTCCCAGTCAGACAATGGCACTGTATACCAGTAGTAAAAATTGTGGGTGCACGTAACCCCAATATATTCTTTGAATTCCCAGTCAGAAACTGGCACTATATGGCAGTAGCAAGAAATGAGGGTATTTGTATTCCCAATATACTCTTTGAATTCCCAGTCAGACAATGGCACTGTATACCAGTAGTAAAAATTGTGGGTGCACGTAACCCCAATATATTCTTTGAATTACCAGTCAGAAACTGGCACTATATGGCAGTAGCAAGAAATGAGGGTATTTATAACCCCAATATATTCTTTGAATTCCCAGTCAGACAATGGCACTGTATACCAGTAGTAAAAATTGTGGGTGCACGTAACCCCAATATATTCTTTGAATTCCCAGTCAGAAACTGGCACTATATGGCAGTAGCAAGAAATGAGGGTATTTGTATTCCCAATATATTCTTTGAATTCCCAGTCAGACAATGGCACTGTATACCAGTAGTAAAAATTGTGGGTGCACGTAACCCCAATATATTCTTTGAATTACCAGTCAGAAACTGGCACTATATGGCAGTAGCAAGAAATGAGGGTATTTATAACCCCAATATATTCTTTGAATTCCCAGTCAGACAATGGCACTGTATACCAGTAGTAAAAATTGTGGGTGCACGTAACCCCAATATATTCTTTGAATTCCCAGTCAGACACTGGCACTATATGGCAGTAGCAAGAAATGAGGGTATTTGTATTCCCAATATACTCTTTGAATTCCCAGTCAGACAATGGCACTGTATACCAGTAGTAAAAATTGTGGGTGCACGTAACCCCAATATATTCTTTGAATTACCAGTCAGAAACTGGCACTATATGGCAGTAGCAAGAAATGAGGGTATTTATAACCCCAATATATTCTTTGAATTCCCAGTCAGACAATGGCACTGTATACCAGTAGTAAAAATTGTGGGTGCACGTAACCCCAATATATTCTTTGAATTACCAGTCAGAAACTGGCACTATATGGCAGTAGCAAGAAATGAGGGTATTTGTATTCCCAATATACTCTTTGAATTCCCAGTCAGACAATGGCACTGTATACCAGTAGTAAAAATTGTGGGTGCACGTAACCCCAATATATTCTTTGAATTACCAGTCAGAAACTGGCACTATATGGCAGTAGCAAGAAATGAGGGTATTTATAACCCCAATATATTCTTTGAATTCCCAGTCAGACAATGGCACTGTATACCAGTAGTAAAAATTGTGGGTGCACGTAACCCCAATATATTCTTTGAATTCCCAGTCAGAAACTGGCACTATATGGCAGTAGCAAGAAATGAGGGTATTTGTATTCCCAATATACTCTTTGAATTCCCAGTCAGACAATGGCACTGTATACCAGTAGTAAAAATTGTGGGTGCACGTAACCCCAATATATTCTTTGAATTACCAGTCAGAAACTGGCACTATATGGCAGTAGCAAGAAATGAGGGTATTTATAACCCCAATATATTCTTTGAATTCCCAGTCAGACAATGGCACTGTATACCAGTAGTAAAAATTGTGGGTGCACGTAACCCCAATATATTCTTTGAATTCCCAGTCAGACACTGGCACTATATGGCAGTAGCAAGAAATGAGGGTATTTGTATTCCCAATATACTCTTTGAATTCCCAGTCAGACAATGGCACTGTATACCAGTAGTAAAAATTGTGGGTGCACGTAACCCCAATATATTCTTTGAATTACCAGTCAGAAACTGGCACTATATGGCAGTAGCAAGAAATGAGGGTATTTATAACCCCAATATATTCTTTGAATTCCCAGTCAGACAATGGCACTGTATACCAGTAGTAAAAATTGTGGGTGCACGTAACCCCAATATATTCTTTGAATTACCAGTCAGAAACTGGCACTATATGGCAGTAGCAAGAAATGAGGGTATTTGTATTCCCAATATACTCTTTGAATTCCCAGTCAGACAATGGCACTGTATACCAGTAGTAAAAATTGTGGGTGCACGTAACCCCAATATATTCTTTGAATTACCAGTCAGAAACTGGCACTATATGGCAGTAGCAAGAAATGAGGGTATTTATAACCCCAATATATTCTTTGAATTCCCAGTCAGACAATGGCACTGTATACCAGTAGTAAAAATTGTGGGTGCACGTAACCCCAATATATTCTTTGAATTCCCAGTCAGAAACTGGCACTATATGGCAGTAGCAAGAAATGAGGGTATTTGTATTCCCAATATACTCTTTGAATTCCCAGTCAGACAATGGCACTGTATACCAGTAGTAAAAATTGTGGGTGCACGTAACCCCAATATATTCTTTGAATTACCAGTCAGAAACTGGCACTATATGGCAGTAGCAAGAAATGAGGGTATTTATAACCCCAATATATTCTTTGAATTCCCAGTCAGACAATGGCACTGTATACCAGTAGTAAAAATTGTGGGTGCACGTAACCCCAATATATTCTTTGAATTCCCAGTCAGAAACTGGCACTATATGGCAGTAGCAAGAAATGAGGGTATTTGTATTCCCAATATACTCTTTGAATTCCCAGTCAGACAATGGCACTGTATACCAGTAGTAAAAATTGTGGGTGCACGTAACCCCAATATATTCTTTGAATTACCAGTCAGAAACTGGCACTATATGGCAGTAGCAAGAAATGAGGGTATTTGTATTCCCAATATATTCTTTGAATTCCCAGTCAGACAATGGCACTGTATACCAGTAGTAAAAATTGTGGGTGTATATAGCCCCAATTCTATTGCTAGGGGACTTGCAGGGTATTTCTGGGGTGAAGGTGGGGGGGCACACCGTTGGAACGGGTATCGGGGTATATATCGGGTATACGGGAATACACTGACAGTGTATTCCATTCAGGATCCTGGGAAAGCTGGGTTGCGGCGATTGAGCCCGTCAGTGCCACGTTACACTGACAAGCTTCTCCCTGGAATTTAGCTCTTACAAGAGCTGTTGGTTGTCTTCTCCTTCCTATCCTAGCCTGTCCCTGCCTACCCAGAATCTAAGCCCTAGCTAGCTGGACGGAAACCTCCGTCCTCGGTGAATTGCAAGCTCAGAATGACGCGAAGCTGGGCGGCGCTGTTCTTTTAAATTAGAGGTCACATGTTTTCGGCAGCCAATGGGTTTTGCCTACTTTTTTCAACGTCACCGGTGTCGTAGTTCCTGTCCCACCTACCCTGCGCTGTTATTGGAGCAAAAAAGGCGCCAGGGAAGGTGGGAGGGGAATCGAGTAATGGCGCACTTTACCACGCGGTGTTCGATTCGATTCGAACATGCCGAACAGCCTAATATCCGATCGAACATGAGTTCGATAGAACACTGTTCGCTCATCTCTACTTATGACATCTCCCCAAGTGCTTTACTATTGTGTTGTATGTTGATAGCTTTTACATTGCTTTCTGGTATTCCTTACATACCCATTACAGACAGGGTTTATCAATAGTTTTATTAAATTCTAAAATATTTACTTCTAATAAATATCATGCTTGTAAATAAATAAAATAGAAAATCTGAAAGATACTTAAAGGGGTATTCCCATGTACATAATCATATCTGTATTTGTAGATAATTAAAAGTTAAGCATTTTTGCAAATATAAGTAAATAAAAATTCTGCAGAGTTTTAAAGATTTTCTCTAACTTTCTTAGTGGTGACAGTCTGTTATCTTGATCAGTTGCCAATGGATATGACCACCAATGCAGAAAGTTTCTATGGTCTGGGACTTGTCAGGAACCCAGCTATGATTTCCTTATTGTAGCTGGGTTATCAGACAGGGACACTACATGTATCAGAAGATATCCTGGCCACAATAAGGAATTCATAGCTGATTTTCTGACCTTAGAAAGGTTCTGTATTCATGGTCGTGTCCACGGGCAACCGATCAAGACAACAGGCTGTGACCACAAGATATTTAGAGAAAATCTTTAAAACTCTGCAAAATGTTTAATTACTTATATTTGCCAAAATGTTTAACTTTTAATTATCTACAAATTAAAAAAAAAAAAAAACTATGTACATGGGACTATCCCTTTAACTCTTTCATGCAAACATATCATGTAAGATGTTATTCCAAAGTCGAGAATTTCAAGTGTAGGTCCTTGACCAGATGTGCAATGAATGGCCAGCACTGCAGCCCCTCTTAAGTATCACTGGGCACCAGATAGTCAGACCCCCCATACAACAGTAGGTGTTGGTGTATTCTAATAATATGCCATCTTTTACTTTACTCTAATTTTGGTGAATCCTGAGCAACACAAGAATCCATTATGGAATCCACAGCAATGTGCAATAATCGCCAACAAACAATGCCACAAATAATTGTAATTGTAAAACAATTCGAACCTTTTTAATTATGACTTTATTTGCATTAAATTATGCAAAAACTCTAACTTTATCTACAAAAAAGCAATATCAGATCATATCAATGTAGTACTGGGTTCCTACATATCTATAATATATATGTACATGGGAATGTAATGTAGTCTTTTCATGGATACCTCCTGTAGGACAGTTTCTTTGGATGCTGCTGTTTTACATACACTGTTTCAAACTTCTTTTTTCACTTATTTTTCGTTTTGCAACCTAGCACGCCCGCATTACTGCAGACACAATACCCTTACAGTCTAGCTTTTATAGAGGCTCAAGGTACATATATAATGTGATTTTATTACAATATTAAATCTAGATTATCTGCCACTCTGGGGAGAATTAACAATGGTAGTTATAGGAAACTTTAATGTCTTCATTTCTTCTGTCAATGAAGGGCCTATATAGTCCCTGCTACATGTTGGGTTTTTTTTGGCAAGCAGACCCTTTGCTAGCATTAGCTAAGTCCATCAATGTGGGACATAAAGAGAGTGGAGACTGTGTGTTGGAGATGAAGCCATTTATCAATTGATCATCTCTGCAGCGTCTTTCTCGAGTTTCTTCTTCTCTCTTCCCCATAGTAAGGATGCCTGCGGCCTGGTTGCCCGAGCCTTGAAGTAACCTCTGAAGGCGAGTCTGTAGTGTCTGGGCACTGCTCTTCCTCTTCCCCAATGTCAAAATCCCAGCAGCGTGATTGCCCGAGCCCCGAAGAATATCATACAATCTGCAGGAGCATGTCTTCAGGCGGCAGCAGTCTGGGGCGCTGTCTGACTTCAAAGCTAAAGAACAGAGGAGGACCAGGACCAGCACACAGCAGGTTTTCCTGACCTACAGAAATAAAAAAGACTGTATAATATAGGAATCTAGAACATAAATTTTTGTCACTGCCATACTGTTCCAAATGGATCCCTGTGCCATGGCGATACCAAAGATAAAAATTTCCCAATAATACATAGAAGAATTTGGAAAGTACCAGATTTCCCTTCCTCCCCATTCGGTTTGGAGTGTTCACATGCACAGAAGTTGATGCAGACTGAGAACTCCAAGTCTCCTATGGGTAGTTGTCCAAGCAATGAAGCTACTACTTACGAGACACTTAGGAATATGCCATAAATGTCTATGATCGGGTTACTCATTAAGAAAGATAAACAGGTTACAATAATGGCGGCTATCCTGCTGCTATATACAGTAGCAGTGTAATGGCTAGGGCTCATACAAGGTGCACCCACATGCAGCAGAAAACAACACAATCCAGGATGACTTATCCTACAGGATTTGAACTTGCAGCCTCTCAATTATTTCTACGTGTTTGACGGCGACTTTCAATCTTTGCAACATAAGACGTGCAAACCAAACAAGTTACATCATGGGTCCACTGTGGGATGTCCACTACAGATGTCCTGGAGTAGACCCATCTGATGTGTCCTTTAAAGCTGGATATCAATGAGCTGATCAATTTTGTGATGGGAGCTGATCTGCAAGTGCGGCATGAGTACTATGAAATGTAGCTATTACCACACTGTTGTTGAGTATAATCACCAAACACCCATCTAAAATAATACCTTTGAATTTCCGGCTCTGTAACCTTATTGGTGTGAACAGGTCCCTGGATCATGATTACCAAAGGAGCTATCCTTGGAGAAAATAGCTTCTTCATACCATGGAACTATACCGTATTTTAGCCTGTGTCATGCAAAAATGATAAACTGTGGACTTTCCAATGATAGGTAATGGAAAAGCTGACCATAACTGAGTTGCTGAAGATTGATTCACTTATTGGAAAATTATACAACTTTTCATCATACAAACAATAACATATATTTGCTGAAACTGGATCACCCCTTAATTTAATCAAAATTTATCTGTAGTTCTATAGAAAACCAATAAAAACTATGATAAAACAGTATATTATGAGAAAAACAGTCAGCTCTGCTTAATCTGTAAATATGGAATGGACTTGTAATTCAGTTTATGTACTACCTAGTCATTGCCTTTAGGGGTCAGTGTTGCTCCTGTGTATGGAAAACACTGAACTCAGCAAAGCAAAAACACATATTTTACAAGCTGTGTAAGTAGTAACTTCACACTTATCAACTGTCCCAGAGAAAGGGGACATCTCCTGGGTGCCCTGAGTCTGAAAAACATACTCGCTGCTCCCTGCTCATGAACTTCCTGTAGCCTGTGTCCTGACACCGAGTGTTATCAGGACATCATCAATGGTGGTGCCCAGTACGTCTATAGAAGTGCAGTCCCATTAAGGGACTTTTAAACATTTGCACAGTACCCCAAATTATGCCCATGGAAACTACAGCTCATATCATAAAAAGCAAACCCTCACATATGTTCTTCAAGGGAACCTACAGCATTATGGTGATAGAAAATCAATTTTTTTTTAGTATTTATGTTGTGCAAAAGTATTAAAACATAAAAATTAAGTATTGCCGTCATCGTACAGACCTGCACAAAAAAGGTAAAGTAAAGGCAAAGTAACACAGTGAAGTGAATGAACAAAATAGAAATCCCATCAATATTTGATGTGACCTTTGCCCTTTGGAGGAGGAGTCCTGGAATTGATGATACGGACCCCACAGAGCCCTGATCTTAACATCATCCAGTCTGTCTGGTGTTACAGGGAGAGACAGAAGGATTGGAGAAAGCCTACATCTACAGAAGATCTGTCTGGAACAGCCTACCTGCCGAGTTCCTTCAAAACTGTCTGCAAGTGTACCTAGAAGAATTGAAAGGAGGCAAATGGCAGCGACACCAAATATTAATGTATCTTACATTTCTCTTTTGTTCAATCACTTCAATTTGTTAGGCCTGTTTCACATCTGCGTTCGGTATACCGTTTGGAGAGTCCGCATGGGACCCCCAGAACATAATGTCAAATGCATTGACAAGCGGTGAGCTTATGAAAGCACACAAACCCCATAGACTATAATGGGGTCCGTGTGTTTTCCGCGCGCTGTCCTCATGAGTCATGCAGAGAGAAAAGTACTTCATGAACTACTTTTCTCTTCGCAAAACTCATGCGGAGACCACGTGGAAGACACACGGACCCCATTATAGTCTATGGGATCCATGTGCTTTCAGTGCTCACTGCTTGCCAGATGTGAACCAGGCCTGAACTGACAAAAATAAACTATTAACACTTCTATTTTTGAAAGCTTCTTACTTTGCAGAATTTTCTACACGTGCCAATACCTTTTACACAGTTCGGTAAAAAAGAACCCTTCGAATTTGTTTTTAAATTTCCACCCCCGCTCTATATGAGTTAATGTAATCAGTTACATTGGCCTGAAAATGGTGTCATTACAAAACGCAGCTCAACCCACAAAAGAAAGCCTTCATACAGCTATATCAGTGTAACAATAATGTATTTTTTCTTTTGGAACATATTGATGCCAAAATTAATACAAATTTAGCCTATGTTCACATCTGCATTGTCGCAGAGTATGTTGAAAATCAGTTTCAGTTTAAAAACGACAGACCGTGATATTCAATGGGGTCCGCCGGGGTCTGTGTGTAACCGTTGTGTTCGCGGTCTGCTTTCTGTTGTTTGGGGCCCCATCAGATCCAAGCAACAGGGAGACAGTACTACCATAAAGCAACCTAAAGGCCAAACTGGCTGCAATGCAAAGGAGTTAATGAAAGAGGAGCACAAAGCTATGCAAGCACATGGAGATCTAGGTATTACTTTATATGTATCAGGAGATACTTCTGTAATGTCAGAGATCTTAAACCTCCTCAGAATATTTCATGTGACATGGCCAGGCTTGTATAAACAGGTGAAGACTCTTCATGTAATATTCATTTCTGCTGATGGGCTTCATTCCCACTTGTACAGTACAGCTTTGGTCAGTGCACCCCATGCCTTTTATTCAATAGAGTCAAAAGAGAAGATCTTAGGTCTCTTTGTATGAAATATACATGATACTCTCTCATTTAGACCAGCGGATGGGATGTCTCGGGTGACGCACAACATCTAAGGCTTTTCTCGATCTCTGTCAAAGAAGTGGTTTGATGTCTGAGGATATATTAATATCTAAGTACTGTATATATCACTTTTGTGACAGCGCTAAATTCTGACTGAGCTTGAAAATGGACAAGGTCTGACAGCTGAATAATTCTTCTTATACTGTGGCTTTTCTTTGTGGCTTTAGACAGTCAGAGGACGTCACATCATGCCGGTATGTGCTGGAGATGGGTCAAAAGAAATTCGATCCAACATAATAAAAAAATGTGACCTTTCTGTTGGACGTAGATTACCGAGATTGTATTTTCTAGAAGGATTCTAGGGGAGAATTATAGGAATAATATAGTGTTGTATGGCAGCATTGGATGGCTGCTTGTGCTTGTGTTGTTTTATAGTATACTACACATGGCTAGCTGTACAACCTTTCTCTAGCTCTTATTATTATGCAGGATATAAGTCCTATCGATAAAACATATAATTATTAAACTTTTAGGCAAAGGTCCCACAGATGTCTCGCAACAAAAAAGCGCTGTAGTAAAAACTGCGGCGGAAGCGCATTGCAACTCTTCCCGCAGCGCTTTAGACAGAAAATTTGCAAAAGTTTCCTCTGCAGACTTTCTATTTCAATTATGCCTATGGGGAAACTTCCAGCGTTTCTATAGATATAATTGACATGCTGTGATTTCCCAAACCACGCCAATTTTGGAAATCGCGGCAAAGATTTTACCGCAAAGTGCCATGGGATTCACTAGAATCCCATCCACCTTGCCTTGACTGTAAAACATAGCGATTTTTCCCACAGAATTTCTGCCACAGCCAAATTGCAATGTTTATGTCCCATTGAGCCCCTTTTTTTGTTGCAGATTTTGCTGCAGTTTTTTTTTTTTTTTTTTTTTTAAGCCAAAGCCAAGAATGGCTACAAAAGGAATGGGAAATATATAGGAAGTTCTTATACTTATACCTTCTTCTTGATCCATTACTGGCTTTGGCTCAATAAAGCCAATACAATCTGCAACAAAAAAAAAGCAGCATTTCCACAACATGGAGCCTCAGCCTTGTTTCACCCACGAAATTCAGTCCGTGTGTTAACCAGATTTTTTGTCTTGAACGTAATGTTGGGAGTGGGACTCTTAGCAACTCAGCTATCTTTAATGGTAGGAGTCCCTACCTCCCAACAACATACTGTCTCATATCAATTACAATATGGGACAGTTTATCGCTGGGTGGCAGAGACTCCTACCATCACAGATAACTACACTGCTAGGAGTCCCGTTCCAAGTATGACGTTCAACCCGGTAAATATGGCTAATACATGGACCGAGTTTCACGGGTGCATATATATATATATATATATATATATATATATATATATGTATGTATATGAGAAATTTACCAAAATTGACACAAAGAAAAATTGGAGCAGTTGCGCCTCTATTTTTGTTCCTAGCAACTTGATCTGGCGTAGAAGCTAGTCCATTCGTTCTTTGCACCAATTTTAATAAATCTTCACCACAAATAGACGGTTTTTGTTATAGGCTAGCTACATTTTTGGAAGCATCCTTACATGCATTTTGTGGTTCATACACTTTTGTAATAGGTTTATATTACAGCATGTCGCTCCTCTGGCTTCTGTGCGGCTGTTATGTTTTATACTACACTGCCAACTGCACAATGCCACTTAGAAGCAAATCCACTGGACAGACATCTTGGCTTCCCTGGTCCTTCCGACCATCAGACAATCTGGCAGAATTGTTTCTATACAGTATTCTGCAAACAACAGCTACAGAAGCCAAAGGGAAGCTAAATTTTTAATAAAAACATAATACTCAAAAATCAGTAATAAATATATGGCTGTATATATCCTTTAACTACACACAAGATATCCAAACAATGAAATATATCAGATTGGACATACACATACGATACAGAATGGCAGTGATTGATTGATGGTGTGATCATTTGTATAAACAATTCCACCATTAACACAAACAACTTTATTGCCTAATAGGAAGGGGGGGGGGGCAGCCTAGGATAAACCTATATAAATCTGCCCTAAGTTGGCGCAAATTGGCAAATCATTGCCAAAATTCAGCCAATCATGCCAAATACTTTTATTTTCAGCTGAATCAATGAGTGAAAGTTTCTAACTTTGCAGATTTCTATCAGTTTTTGCAAACAGTAGTTCAGAATACACAAAATTGGCCATTTTGGCTGTCGCTAATCCTATGTGTACCTTAAACCTTGCCAGTGGATGGGCGTATTGTCTGGATTATTCGTACATGCATATGGTCATCTTCAGGCAGTTTTGTCCTTACCTTGTTGCTGATGATCTCCATAGCTTGTTGTAACCTTCAAGCTCGAGTGTGTTCTGTGCACACTTGCCAAGATTTCCTGTGGACTGAGATGCAGACCTCGTTGTATTATATAGATGTTGTCGGCCATGACTTTGTTGGCAGTGACGGTGTTTGATCATTTTTTTCTATTTTCTCTTTTTAGATTTTTTTTTTCTTTCTGGCATTCTGTACAAACCGGTCCGAAAAGAACAAGATCATTTGCCGAGATCACAAGAATGGACAAAGGAAATGGGATTATAATGACAAGGTTATAGTTTGGCCATCCATCGTCTCCAGGATACTTGAGGAACATCTCGAACTATAAAATGCAGTTTTTATTGTGAATGATCTCTTAATAGGAATTTTCTCAGAGTAACCTAGAGGTAACAAGGTTTTGATGACAAGTGGAATGTAGTGTATGGCTTCTGAGACTCTTGTTTAGGCCAGACCTAAGAAAAGATCATATTGATTAGGATTTTTTTAAACTTTATGATATTTTTTTATTATTATTGAGAGCCTTCATAGTGAAGGTATTGGCCATATTAGTGGACATAACTACAGATGACCTTATTACACTAATGAGACTTATTATAGTAGCATTGTATGAGCCTTTTGCTGCCCTGAGCAACAGTAACATTGCCTAGAATAGCAGCAGGCCCCATCTGATTCATATGATGGCCTCATCTATTTTGGGGAACTTTATTTGTCTTATATGTTCTCTACCCATTCATCCAACTTATTTGTCTTTGTCTTTCATGGAAATTCTGATTCTTGTGAAATTTTATTGTGATGACTTATAGAAGAAACATTTATTATACAGTCATGGCCAAAAGTTTTGAGAATGATAAAAATATAAATTTTTACAAAGTCTACTGCTTCAGTTTTTCTAATGGCAATTTGCATATACTCCAGAATGTTATAAAGAGTGATCAGCTTAACAGCAATTACTTGCAAAGTCAATATTTGCCTAGAAAGTGAACTTTATCCCCCAAAACACATTTCAGAATCATTGCAGCCCTGCCTTAAAAGGACCAGCTAACATCGTTTCAGTGATTGCTCCTTTAACACAGGTGTGGGTGTTGATGAGGACAGGGCTGGAGATCAATCTGTCATGATTAAAAATGACACCACTGGACACTTTAAAAGGAGGCTGGTGCTTGGCATCATTGTTTCTCTTCTGTTAACCATGGTTATCTCTAAAGAAACACATGCAGTCATCATTGCACTGCACAAAACTGGCCTAACAGAGAAGAGTATCGCAGCTAGAAAGATTGCACCTCAGCCAACAATCTATCGCATCATCAAGAACTTCAAGGAGAGAGGTTCCATTGTTGGCAAAAAGGCTCCAGGGCACCCAAGAAAGACCAGCAAGCCCCAGGACCGTCTCTTAAAAGTGTTTCAGCTGCGGGATCGGGCTACCAGCAGTGCAGAGCTTGCTCAGGAATGGCAGCAGGCAGGTGTGAGTGCATCTGCTTGCACTGTGAGGCGGAGACTCTTGGAGCAAGGCCTGGTCTCAAGAAGGGCAGCAAGGAAGCCACTTCTCTCCAGAAAAACATCAGGGACTGACTGATATTCTGAAAAAGGTACAGGGAGTGGACTGCTGAGGACTGGGGTAAAGTCATTTTCTCTGATGAGTCCCCTTTTCAATTGTTTGGGACATTTGGAAAACAATCTATTCGGAGAAGACAAGGTGAGCGCTACCACCAGTCTTGTCTCATGCCAACTGTAAAGCATCCTGAACCCATTCATGTGTGGGGTTGCTTCTCAGCCAAGGGAATCAGCTCTCTCACAGTCTTAAAACACAGCCATGAATAAAGAATGGTACCAGAATGTCCCCCAAGGTCAACTTCTCCCAACCGTCCAAGAGCAGTTTGGCGATCAAACAAAATATATTAAAGTGCACTAAAACTCAACTTTTATTAATTTATTTTAAAAGTTCAGAAAGGCATAATAAACTACCGTCCATATAAAGGGGATATTGAAACAACAATCTGGGGTTACTATGACGCTTGTGCGTTGTTAGTTTACGCCCCCATATGGGGTGGGTTTTTGTTATACCCTGTTGGGTGTGATTTTGAGTGGTGGCATTGAGCCGGAGCTCAGGGCACCAATAGGAGAGGTGACATAGTATGGTGCGAGTCATCTGATTGGGTACGCCCACTCTGACGTCACCAAGAGGGGTGGGGCTTGTTTGGTATAAGTAACGAGCATTACCAGCCGCCAATGCGGCTATACATCACAGCCGACAAGCGGCTACACGCTATAATTCAATGCTATACAAATATCATTAGCACTATCAATGTGCATAAAAAAGCCTCTGATGAACTGACTTTGGTCGGGGAAACGGACCGTTAGGCTGCATTACTAGTTATATGTATACCATTTGAGTCGTGTGTTTGTGTGTGGAGTAGGTTAAAGCATTGGGGGAAATTTAACCCTATAGATACTTTGGCTGTGTGTAACTGGTAATTACCAGATGTATGCTTGTGGTCTTCCCTAGCTAGATAAATACTAGCAAACATAAGTACTAGCAAACATTGGAATTAGGGTGGGCTTATTGTTTCTAATCTCTTATTGACAATAGAGGAGATTTTAGTGCCCCCTAGGTTCTGGTACTAGTCCTGCTGTCTCATGCATGGAGAGTGGGAATTGTATTGAAGGGAATTGACTAAAAGACTGAGCTGCATCTGTAGGTTGACACAGTATCTAAAACAGCCATTAGAATATTACCCTACTCTACTGTTGTTTCAATATCCCCTTTATATGGACGGTAGTTTATTATGCCGTTCTGAACTTTTAAAATAAATTAATAAAAGTTGAGTTTTAGTGCACTTTAATATATTTTGTTTGCTCCTTGAACTATTGGGGGTGCACCAACCAAAAAAAGAAAAAAAAAATATTTTTTTCTTCAGTTTGGCGATCAACAATGCCTTTTCCAGCATGATGGAGCACCTTGCCATAAAGCAAAGGTGATAACTAAATGGCTCAGGGAACAAAACATAGAGATTTTGGGTCCATGGCCTGGAAACTCCCCAGATCTTAATCCCATTGAGAACTTGTGGCCAATCATCAAGAGAAGGGTGGACAAACAAAAACCAACAAATTCTGACAAAATGCAAGCATTGATTGTGCAAGAATGGACTGCTATCAGTCAGGATTTGGTCCAGAAGTTGATTGAGAGCATGCCAGGGAGAATTACAGAGGTCCTGAAGAAGAAGGGTCAACACTGCAAATATTGACTTGCTGCATTAACTCATTCTGCCTGTCAATATAAGCTTTTGTTACTCATAATATGATTGCAATTATATTTCTGTATGTGATAAAAACATCTGACAAACACACATAAAAACCAGAGGGCAGCAGATCATGTGAAAATATAAGATTTGTGTCATTCTCAAAACATTTGCCCATGACTGTACAAAGATAAGAAAGATGGGTGTAGATATCAGAATTTTCTAAGTACTACATATACGGCATTATCAGAAGGATGCGTCAGCAGCTCCGACATGGTAACAATAAACACATGAGGGAAGGGGAGAAGGAAACACAGCCCACTATTTCTGGAGGTAGTGCAAATGCAAGCATGAACCAAAATCAGGATGTAATGTCCATATATGCATAAAATCCCACATTTAAGAGTAAATTGCACGGTTTAAACTCCACGGTTAGGAGCAATTCAAATGTCACTTAAAAGGAATTTCTTCCAAGGAAAACCAGCAATCTTCAGTTATGTAAAAATCGGCATTGCTTTATTCTTTACAGATTGTTTTTTTAAAAAAACATGTACAAAAAAATTTTTTTTAGTGCTTCAAAAAACGCATGACACACATAGCATAGTATGACTCACATAAAGCGTAGAGGAGCGCTGGAACTGACGCGTTTCGGTACCGTGTGTACCTTAGTACATGTTTTTTAAAAAAAACAATTTGTAAAGAATAAAGCAATGCCGATTTTTACATAACTGAAGATTGCTGGTTTTCCTTGGAAGAAATTCCTTTTAAATGGTAACAATAAGGTCTATATACAGTCCCAACATTTTAGGTTTATTAACATGACAAGTGCCAGCAATGTGTACAAACTGTATACACTGAAACTTCATTGAGCCGACCACACAAATTTGCACAGAACGGCTGAATCCACATATTGGGGATAAGCTGCTTTTTTGTTGCAGTTTTTGGTGCAGTTTTTGAACCAAAGCCAAGAATGGCTACAAAAGGCCTCAGCCAAAAATGGTCTTTAATAAGGATGGTTCTCTCCAAATAATACAGACGGCAGGTCAAAATATCTAAAAGAGTAAGCAAGCATTTACAGTCTCCATAATAATGATGAAACAACCCAAAACATGCCACTCTTTCTTACTCCCCTGATGGACATTTCTTAGTTCTTAATGGCCCTATCATTCTTGGTCCACAGCATAGTTTTGCTCTTCTTCCCAGTTGCCTGAAAGGCCGCCACTCTCATTCCTGGTCTCCAGCAAGAAATCACTTTAAATCAAAGTCCTTAGCGTGGTTCCTCTCTGATTCCAACTACAATATACAATATCCCTTTAAATTCTGGTTCTCAGCATGGTTCCCCCTCCTGGATCCCAGCATGGGTACTCCTCATTCCTAGTTCCTAGCATCACTCATCTTAAATTTCTAAACCCCAACATAGATCCCCTTTTCCTCCTTTACAGCTAACCTTCACCTACACTTGCCGACATTTCATAGAGCAAAAACATTTAGGCTAAGGTCCCACATTGCGGAAATGCAGCTTTTTTTGTTGCAGATTTTGTTGCGGTTTTTTGAGCCAAAGTCACTAGTGGCTACAAAAGGAATGGAAGATGTACAGGAAGTTCTTACACTTATACCCTCTGCTCAATCCACTCCTGGCTTTGGCTCCAAAAACTGCAACAAAAAAAGCTGCATTTCCGCAATGTGGGGCTTCAGCCTTAGGCTAAAGCCCCATGTTGTGGAAACGCAGCTTTTTTTGTTGCGTTTTTTTTTAGCTGAAGCCAGGAGAGGATTAAGCAAAAGGGAGAAATATAAGAACTTCCCATATCTTTTCTCTTCCTTTTGTAGCCATTCTTGGCTTTGGCTCAAAAAAAAAAAAGGAACAAAATCTGCAACAAAAAAAGCTGCATTTCCGCAATGTGGGACCTTAGCCTTAAAGGGATTGTCCAGGAATTGGAGAAACCTGTCTGGTGACCGAAGGAGGTATAGAATTAAATTTTAAACAGTATTCTCACCTGTCCCTAATTCCCCTTTGTCCAATCTCATGCTGGTGCCTCATTGCTGTGCCTCATGTAACTGCTGAGACCAATTAGGCTTGGTTCATAGGGAGGAATTTGCCGCGGATTTCGCCCGCAAATTCGGGGCAGATTCCTCTTGGAATCCATCTCCCATTGTTTTCAATGGAAGGCAGAGATCACAGCAGGACGCTGAAAAAAAAAAGTCCTGCTCGATTTTGCTGTGGATGCGGCGGCTGATTCAGCCACGTAGTCCGCCGCTGCTGATTAGGCCCATTCACCTGGGCCCAATCAGCAGTGAGATGCCACGATAGAATGCCAATACACTGCATCAGCATCACGTAACAGCTAGACTGCGGTGAAAATGTCGGCGCCGCAAAATAAAGAGGAATTCCTCTTCATTTTGCACCATGTGAACATACCCTTAGTGAAAACAGGGGTCACTGATAAGGAACCAGTGAGGTATATGAGTGATGTCACCAGATCCTTGCCAGCAACCTCTGAGGTCACTTACTGGTCTCAGTGATAATGTGGTCGCACAGAACTTCCAGTAATGAAGCAACAGCACGAGAGCAAACAGACACTGGCGGGGCTCCCCTTGCCCCGGTTCTGTGATCCTGTTGTATTTTTAACAGCCAGAACGTAGAACCAGGGAGAACTAGCTGCATCCCACCCATCCTACTCTTACTATAATGTTGTGAGACCAGATCACCAGACAGTAAATACATACGACATGTGGTTCGTATTTCACAGCCCGAATACGCTTGTGCGAAGCAGGCCTTACATGACAGTCTCTTGATAGGTGACTTATCTGTGCAATAGCAATAGAAAAGGAGTGAGAAAAGAGATGGCGGATGACTTGGAGACCTGCAATATCTTTTAGATTAGATACCCATAGACCAATGCACGGAGAGACTTAGGTAGATCTATAATGTACAGATGCCTTTCCTTGTAGCTTTATACAGTCTGTATTGGTCATATTTACAGTCCTATTGTTGAGGTTGTTGCTGTGCTTTGTGAGAAGTCACCTATGTAACTCCCCTTTCTTGTCATTTCTTGGCATCTCTTAGAATTACAGTATTTCTGTAGCTCTGCTCTGCTTTATTCTTCTCACTTTGCAGATTAAAAATGGGAAAGCAAGAGAAGGTCACTTGAGGAGCGGAGTCTATTTCTTACTAGCACAGTCTCGGCACTCGCTGTTCAGAATTCAAAGTCACAGTCAAGTAGTGTAGATAATAAACCCGGAGGAGCTAGTGATAGACGGCAAGCCATACGCTTTATAAATAAATGGAATATCGCCCCGCTAGTGTATTACTCATGTATTTCAATAAGCTAGATTTGTGATCATTGCGTCTATAAATCCATGCTATCTATCTATATGGCAACATATTTATCAGTCCTTTTTGTCCTACAAAAATAACACACTGTTTTTTAGACATCTATTCCCATAGTGTTGTGATTTTCACAGTATAGTATAAAATTTCACGCACATATCTTGTCGCCTGGCGTTCTGTCACACAATAAGTGAAATCCTACCTAGCATGGTACATTAGTCATATTATCCCTGCCCGCTAATTGGTTACTTAGGTTATTGTTAATAGTGATATAAACCGATGTTCATATGGGTTTACTATCACCGAATCTATTGCTGGATGACAGAACATTAGTATTATCATGTGCCAAGATCTGCCGCCGCTATAGAAGGTGTTATATTATGTACTTGTTAAAAGATGAAGGTGTAACAAGGGTCTCCCGGTAAGTGAGTTATCTGCGTGGTTGACAGAAAAAGTGTGAAAATAGATGGAGGCGAATTATTGTCTGTGGAGAGAATACCTTAGATCAACTTATACGATTCTGCTATGGAGTACAGATTTCCACTCTGTGGTGCCTGCGTAGTCTAAACACACCAAACTCAGGAGACATTTATTGGATGGACCTTACTTTTGCCCAGAGATGTTGTCATACCGAAATGCCAAGCCACTGGCACATGGTCATAAAGTGCGTTATTCACTAAAGCAGCCTGCTAGGAGTTGTGGTTGGAGAGTCTCAGGTTGGAGACTATTGCATTGAATTACTTTCTAATACTTGCTTTAGGCTCAGTGCCAAGTGAGTCAGAGTGTTACTAGAATGTCACATGTGTAAATAGCGGTCCTCACTTTGGACGATGTACAGTGGAAAACAAACGACATGGTACCTGAAAAGAGACAACTCAAGATGACCCAACCTGAGTTGATGTGGTACTATGTAGCAGAAAAGTGGCTTCATTACTGGATTGTACGTGGACCTGCAACATAAACCAAGAGCATAGTCCAGCATTTGCCAAACCCCAAGTGATACCAATAGCCACTGCAGTATCTGTACTTAGCACCTTAAGACCAGATGCACAAAGGCTTTTTCAATTTGGTAAGTAAGATTCGTATACAGCGGCTTGCAAAAGTATTCCTACCCCTTGAACTTTTCACATTTTGTCACCTTACAACTACAAACTTAGGGTGCATTCACACTACTGATACGCTGCCTGATTCTGAACGTTAAAACACGTTCAGAATCAGCGGCATATAAAGCAGTTCCCATTCATTTCAATGGGAGCCGGCATATGAGCGCTCCCCATAGAAATGAATGGGCTGCTTTTTTCACTACGAGTGCTCCCATTGAAGTGAATGGGAAGTGCCTGCGTGTACGGCTATCTCTGCTCATGCCGAGCCGTACACCCAAGCACTTCCCATTCACTTCAATGGGAGTGCTCGTAGTGAAAAAAGCAGCCCATTCATTTCTATGGGGAGCGCTCGTATGCCAGCTCCCATTGAAATGAATGGGAACTGCGTTATATGCCGCTGTTTCTGAATGTGTTTTAACGTTCAGAATCAGGCAGCGTATCAGTAGTGTGAATGCACCCTTAAATGTATTTTCTTGCGATTTTAAGTGATAGACTAACACAAAGCAGATAATTGTGAAGTGGAACGAAAATGATACATGGTTTTCATAATTTTAATTAAAGAAAAATCTGAAAAATGGGACCTGCAAAAGTATTCAGCCCCCCTATATCAATACCTCAAGCTCAGCCAGATCGGAGGGAGAGCGTCTGAACTGCAATTTTCATGTCCTGCCACGGATGTGCAATGGGATTTAGGTCTGGACTTTGACTGAATATTCTTTGATCTAAACCATTCTGTAGCTCTGTCTGTATGTTTAGGGTCATTGTCTAACTGGAAAGTGAATCTCCTTCCCAGTCTCAAGTCTTTTGCGCCCTCCAACAGGTTTTCTTCGAGGATTGCCCTGTATTTAGCTCCATCCATCTTTCCATCAACTCTGACCAGCTTCCCTGTCCCTGCTTAAGAAAAGCCTCCCCACAGCATGATTCTGCCACCACTAAGTACCAAAGTGGGGATTGTGTGTTCAGGATGATGAGCAGTGTTACTTTTCCTCTATAAATAGCGCTTTGTTTTTAGGCCAAAAAGTTCAACTTTGGTCTCATCTAACCAGAGCACCTTGTAACACATTTCCTGTGTCCCCTATATAGATTGTGGTAAACTGCAAACGGCACTTATAGCTTTCTTCAACAATGGTTTTCTTCTTGCCATTCTTCCATAAAGGCCAGAGTTGTGGAGTGCACGATTTGTGGTTGTCCTATGATTCTCCCACCTGAGCTGTGGATTTCTGCAGCTCCTCCAGAGTGACCAGGGGATTCTTGGCTGTTTCTCTGACCAGTGCTCTCCTTGCTCGATCTGTTAATTTAGGTGGACAGCCATGTTTTGGCAGGTTTGCAGTTGTAGGATACGTTTTCCATTTTTGGATGATGGATAGAACAGTGCTCTTTCAGATGCGCACAGCTTGGAATATGTTTTTACAACCTAGCCCTGATTTAAACTTCTCCACAGCTCTATCTCTTACCTGTCTGGGGAGTTCCTTGGTCTTCATGATACTGTTTGTTCACTAGATTTCTCTAACAAACCACTGAGGCCTTCAAAGAACAGGTGTATTTATACTAAGACTAAATTACACACAGCTGGACTATATTAACTAATTGACTTCTGAAGGCAATTGTGTGCACTGGATTTTGTTTAGAGGTGTCAGAGTACAGGGGGCTGAATACTTTTGCATGTTACACTTTTCAGATTTTAAAAATTGAAAATCATGTACCATTTTCATTTCACTTCACAATTATCTGCTACCTTGTGTTGATCTATCACTTAAAATCTCAATAAAATAGCAATGTGAAAAAGTTCAAGGGGTAGGAATACTTTTGCAAGCCACTGTATCACCCTATTTCCTGGACAACACTCTGTCCAGAGTCCCAGACTCACAGCACTACTGTCTCCTTGTGATTACAGTATGAACACCCACAGAGAGGCAGTAATTCACAGTGTAATATACAACTAGTTGTGTTACTATGATACTACCATAGGAGTCGGGATCTCCGCATAGAAGGCAGGCCATGAAATACAACCAATATAACCATATTGTCTGCACAGAAAAGGAATTTGGTCAGGCAAAAAAAAAAAAATCTGCTTCAAATTGATCATTGTGAACATACTCTACCCACAACATACTGTAGGTACTTGGCATTGAGAATAGTGATCTGGGGTTTATGAGCAGCTTCTTGCCCACCAGAAGCCAACTCTTGGGATTTAAGATGTAGTATTTATGACAATGTTGTTTTCTGATCCAGCTTGGAACTCGGTAGACACTATTGCAGAGAACAAATGTTTTTAGTCACAAACCACAAGTATTTCCATGTGGTTGTGTTCACAGATCTGCCCAATTGTGTTTGGATAACCTGTGTCATGAAATAGTTCACTTGTTCTCACTCAAAAGGGGGGAAAAAAAAGTATTTGGAACTAAACCAAACCGTGCCCCTCCATGTAAAATGTCCCCGCACGCAACACTTACCCACCAGGAACAAATCTTTATATATTCAGGTCTCATGAGTCATTCTTTATTGTAGTCACATACAAAAGAGACTCCCACCCCTGATGACTCTTTTATATGTTGCTGAGAATAATGCCGGCTTCTGGAGGTACAGAGCGTGGTGTTCTTCCATATACAGAATGTATATACATCCGAGATTACTTCATAGAAAGTTAGGATGTCTCATTGATTCACAAACCGAGAAATGCTCAGGTTAACATTACAATCTATTAATGTGAATATCCATTCAGAGAAGAGGGGAACATTTGAGGCTTCATTTATACAAAAAAATAAATCTTTTCATTGCCAAGGACATGTGTAATACAGCAAGACTATAGACGCTCCTGCTGCTGCTGGAATGTAAGGGTTACAGCTTAGACCTTGGCATTAATAAGCAGAGGATTCTCGGATTCAGAGGATGCCGGACTCCATGTTCTACGTGCAATATTCATGGAGCAGCACTCTTTTGAAGTCAGGGAACAGCATGGAAAGTATTACAGTACTTTCTGGTTGTGTTTGTTTGTGTAAGGCTGCGGCCCACCGTTGGAGAAAAGCCGCTTGTTTTTGTTGCAGACAGGAATGGGAAATATATAGGAAGCACTTATATATCTACCTTCTGCTAAATACACTCCCGGATTTGGCTAGAAAAACTGCAGCAAAATCTGCAACAAAAAAAACGCAATAGGGGACATCAGCTTTAGAGAGGTGTCAGCGTTCTGAAGCAATAAATGACATCAGGAAGATACTCTGTTACTGGGAAGAACTTTTCATCAGTTTATCTTTTCCTTACTTCTTGTAAAACTTTTTTTTTAATTAATTTATCAACAATTTAAAGCAAGTGTCTGCATTGCTGTAACTTGTACAAATTTATCAAATGTCACATGATAAGGTTGAATAAACACCTGGAGTTTTTGCGCTTTTGCTGCAGTTCTTTTGAGCAAAATCTAGCCGTAGGTTCAGCAGGGTCCTTACCTTATATTTCATACTCCTTCTTAAAAAGAGTCTATCACCTCCTCCAAGCATACTCAGCTATCACCACTGTGTTGCAGAGCACATTACACCGAGCAGCAACATGCCTGTTTTATTTATGTCACTTTTAAAGACAAACAAAATCCCTGTGTGCACTGCTCTTGCTGCTTAGGTAGGATGGTCGAGGTCTTAGCAGTGGGAGAAACAACTCCCACCATAAATGATGGCACAGGCAGGAGTTGGTCGAGGTCTGAGTGGCAGGAGTAGTGTCCCAGGGATCTGCAGGCCCATCCCCAGGAAGTGATAGACTCCCTTTAGCCCATGCCCGCAGCAAAATCTGCGTAGGGGGGGGGGGGGGGGTCCTGACAAGCAACGAAGCTTGGAGGGGGGATTACTGTGCTGTCTATCTTCAGCTTTTCCACTTATCAGCCGGTTTAATTGAATTTGGCTGATAAGGGCTGAGATAAGGAGTCCATTACCTCTGTATGTAATGCAAGCTGACTCAAATCCAGCTCTGCTACATCAGTTTCCACATCAGCGTCAGACTGTGGATCATAGAAGTCGCCGCGGTAATTCAGTCTACACCTGCGGGTAAAGCGCCGGGACCAGATGGGTTCTCCGCTCGTTTTTATAAGTGTTTCAGCTCTCTCCTTTCCCCGGATCTGGGGCGGGTGTTCAGTAGTGTGGGGGATTCGTCTCCGTTCGCTGCGCAATCTTTGTCTGCTCTGATCAATCACTGTGATTCCTAAGCCTGGTAAGGATCCTGTGTGTCCGGGGAGTTACCGGCCTATTTCCTTAATTAATATTGATGTGAAATTGTATGCGAAATTGTTGGCGAATCGCCTTTCTCCCTTCATGCCCGCTTTGGTTCATAGTGATCAGGTCGGCTTTATCCCGGGTCGGGAAGCGCGTGATAATGTTTGCAAAACTGTTCTTGCCATCTCTGTAGCCCGCTCCTCTAAGGTTCCTCTTTGTTTGCTTTTGATTGATGCCGAAAAGGCGTTCGATCGCATCCATTGGGGATTTCTTCGGGAGACCCTCGCACAGATCGGTATTGGCTCAGGATTTTTGGGCAAGATCTTGGCTCTCTATGGGAACGCGTCGGCGCGGGTTCGGGCGAACGGAGTGATTTCGGATTCCTTCCCGGTCCGTAACAGGACCCGCCAAGGTTGCCCCCTCTCGCCGTTGCTCTTTGCTTTGGTGATGGAGCATCTGGCGGTGGCGCTGCGCCGTTGCCCCGATGTCCACGGTATACAGTTAGGATCCCGTATGGTTAAAGCGGCGCTGTATGCAGACGACCTGCTGCTGTATGTCTCCGAACCGCGGGTATCGTTTCCGGCTGTCTTACGCGAATTTTCCCGTTTTGGTGCCCTTAGTAATTTTAAGGTCAATTTGTCTAAGAGTGAGGCCCTTAATGTCTCGCTTCCCCCTTCCGAGGCTGATTTCTTGGCGCGATCTTTCCCTTTTAGGTGGCAATCTTCCTCCTTCAAATACTTGGGGATCCGCATTTCCCCTGATCCTGCCTCCCTGTTCCAACTTAATTATCTTCCACTTTTGGATACCATTGCTACTGATCTACGTTCTTATGGTGTTCGTCTCCCCTCTTGGTTTGGCCGAATTCATGCCCTTAAGATGGATGTCCTCCCCCGGTTCCTGTATTTGTTCCAGGCCCTTCCCATCCCTCTTCCACGCGCTTTTTTAGCTCGGGTACAGTCCTTGTTTGGGAGGTTTGTGTGGGGCTCCTCTCGGAGTAGACTTGGGTTCAGTACTCTTGTCCGGCGTAAGTATAGGGGAGGCGTTGGCCTTCCGGATGTGCGCCTTTACTATCGCGCCTCGATTCTGCTTCGTCTGTTTGATTGGCAATTCCATCGCCATGATAAGCAGTGGGTTTCCATCGAATTCGATCTGATATCGTCCTCACTATCCTCTTGGCCATGGATTCCACTGCACTTTCGCCCCAAGTCCCCTGGCCTTTACGTTCTCCCTTCGCATTTCCTGAAAGTGTGGGATCTGGTTTGTTCTTCTGGCCGCTTGGCCCGTGTCCCGGGCCCTTTGACTCCCCTCTTCGACAACCCTATGTTCCCCCCTGGCTGTTCTGTTGATCGGTTCCTCTGTTGGGACAGAGCGGATTGTACTCGTCTTCAGGAGGTGGCGGGTGACTCTCTGCTTCTTCCTTTTGCCCAGCTCTGTAGCTCTCACCCTGATCTGCGCCTCTCGTGGTTGGAGTACACCCAACTTCAGTCCTTTCTGAAGCAGTTCTCGCTCACCTCTTGCCTCTCTTCTCCATCCTTAGCTTTAGAATCCTATTTTGGGCGACGGACTCCCCCTCCTCGTGCTCTTTCGCTATTGTACGATGTTCTCCTTTCAGATGTCATGGCGGAACTCCCCCCCTACGTCACCGCCTGGGCTGCCGACCTTCCTGTGAGTCTGTCATCTGCGGATTGGGACAGGTCCTTCCTGCTTTCTCATAAGATGGCCCTCCCGTGTAGCGCTCAGGAGAGGAATTATAAGATTCTGTCCCAGTGGTATAGGTATCCAGTGCTTCTTCATAGGATCTTCCCTGCTGTTTCGGACTTATGTTGGCGCTGTGGCTCTGCTAGGGGCACTATGTTGCACATTTGGTGGGATTGTGACGTTCTGTGCCCCTTCTGGGACACGGTGTTTTCTTTGTATTCCAGGGTCAGTGGGCGCTCGGTGGCTGCTTCTCCTCAGCTGGCACTCCTGTCAGTCATCCCTGGCAGGCTGTCGGAGATTAAGAAGGACCTCTTGGGGCACTTTCTCACGGCCGCCAGGACTGTTATTCCAAGACACTGGCGCAGCTCTACCCCTCCCTCCCTGCTTGAGTTCCTCCAGGAGTTCCTTCTTATTCAGCGGATGGAGACCTTGGTGGCGGAAGACTCTCCCGCTTATTCCAAGTTTGAACTTCGATGGCATCCCTGGGTTATGTTCCAGGAATCGTCTGCCTTCTCTACTGCCTTCGCATGAGTGTATCATGGCCGTCTGTTGTTTTCGTCTCCCCCTTTTTTCCTTGTTTCTTGCGTCTTCTTTGTGGTTTCTTCGTCCTTGTCTTGTGTTTGTTTGATGGTTTCGTGTCCACTTCTTATTCCCTTTTCTTCTTCCTGTTGGGCTGTATTTGGTTTATGTGGAGGGGGGTCTTTTTGGCTTCCCAGCTTGCTGACTTATATGCTCCTTCATTGTTGCTCGACTTATTTCTTTTTGTTCGTTTTGTATTTTATTGAAAAATCTTTAATAAAACCCGTTTAAGCATACTGTGGATCATAGCAGATAGCAGAGCAAGTGAAACCCCGCCCACCAATGTGCAAGAAATCCAGGAAGTGAAGAGAGTACGGAGCCTTCAGGCTGCAGAACAAGAGTTATGGGAATACCCCTTTAAGTGTTGGAATGGACTGTTCAGTCTCACACATTACTTCATTGTATTGTCTGTCTGCTCCATCCATTTACAACGACCTCAAATAGAAATTGGGAGGGGGCTGTGACAGTCTCACAACAGAAGCCGTACAGCTTGGTCTTGTGAATGTTCACCACATATTTGTATAGAACATGTTTATTTGGAGCGCTAAAAAAAATCCAAATTGGTATGGAGAGAACTTTTCATGTTGTCCATGAAGTCCTATCTACAGGCAGTATGTTATAGAGCAGGAGGATCTGCAGATTGACAGATAGCTTTGTGGGGAAAGATTCAGTCTAACCTGTATTTTATTTATTTATTCCTCTGCTCGTTCTACACATAGGAGTCCAGTGGGCGGTCCTACCTAGTGATTGACAGCTCTCTCTATGTGCACACTCATATAGTGAAGAGCCTTATGCCCCATACCTTACAACGCCACTATATAATGGTGTTATTCCACCATACAGTAACCTATTATTCCCCCATATATTGGCCCCTGACATCCCCATACAGTACAATTCCACCTAATGGTCCCATATGTCTTCATACAGTACAATACCCCCATATAAAGGTCCCTTATGTCCCCTATACAGTGCAGTGCCCCTTCTGCGCTACCCCTTCCACTGCTTTGTGGGGAGAGGGTAATAAGTGCAGATTTCACTTACCGCTCATAACTTCTTGGGCCCCGACCCCTTCCCTGCTCTAGGAAACCAGTCAGTGCTGGAGCAGGGGTCCAAAGATCTACAAGCAGAAGGTGAAATCTGCATTTACTGCCTGGTTCCGTCAGTGCAACGAATATTTCGATCTGTATTGATGGAAGTGCTCACTGACGAGCCTAAGTGGGCCCCCTAGGGCAGGGGTGCCCAATACGTCGATCGCAATCTACCGGTCGATCGCAATGGACGTATGGGTCGATCGCGGGATGCAGCCAGGGATCCCCGGTGTCTGTTCACAGTGCAGTCTGAGAGTCGACTCTCAGCCTGCGCTGTGAACAAGCACTCCGGACACTTGCAGGCTGCTCTTAGGGATGGAGGGGGCCGGGGTGCTGCTTGTTCACAGTGCAGGCTGAGAGTCATCTACTGACACTGGCAGGTGGGGCTGCCGCAGCCCCAGCCTGCCAGTGTCCAGAGATAACTCTCAGTCTGCGCTGTGAACAAGAAGACAGCGGAGATCCCTGGGCGGCCACAGAACGCTGCTGTCTCCTGATCTCACGCCCCACCTGGCTACACCCACATGCCTGGCCCCACCCACAGGCCCGCCCCAGCCCTGCCCACAAGAAGTGGGTAGATCTTTCAACTTGGTCATATAATAAAGGAGATCACATGCTGAAGAAGTGTGAGCACCCTAGAGGCTCTGGGCCCCAGCACTTTCCCAGCTTTGCCGGGTGCTGGTACCAGCCTTGGTGAAGACTGTCAATCAATGATAAGACTGCTCAATAGGCTCAGGAGCAGAGAAGGAACAAGGATATAAAGGAATAAAATACAAGTTACACTGAATGTCTTTGCCATACAGATATACATCAATTCTGATTTTGGTGAACTAGTTACAGATGTCCATCTATATCTTTTTAATAGGGTGCATCTCCTTTAAAGAGAACCCCCTCTCACATAATGTAACCGTTCTGGAGCATCTTTTTCTTTTTTTTTCCCTATGTATATTGTGAGCCCCATATAGGGCCCACAATGTACTTTTTTTTTCCTATCAGTATGTCTTTGTAGAATGGGAGGAAATCAACACAGACACGGGGAGAACATACAAACTCCTTACAGATGTAGTTCCAGGTGGAATTCAAACCCAGGACTCCATTGCTGCAAGGTTACAGTGCTAACCACTGAGCCACCGTGTTGCACCCGTTCTGGAGCATCTTTTGTAATACTCTTCTATTCCTCAAAAAAATTTGCGACTAAATTGTTGGACAAGTTGGCGAGTGCCCCACAGTCTGACAATATTTTAAGTACACCTTGGTAACACCCAATTGTGAAATTATTTAGAACTTTCTAAGAAGTATAATAGAGGAGCGGCACAATGCAGAGGTTTTTGTTTTTTTAAAATAGTGTCCATAAGGAATACAATTATTGACAGTAAAACTTCTTAAGAGTATATTTTTACAATTCATCTGTGGTCTTTGTAGGCAAAATACATGTATCTAGCATGTTTCACTTGTAAAATTAAAAATGCCACTGAAAATCATGGCATGGCAATATCTGACAATACCGTAAGTGGTATCTGTAAGCAGCCACTATTGTATTATTTTTACCTGTATACCTATAGCAACTCCTTTTAGCATAAGCAGAATGCTAAATCCCTTGCAGAAGGGTACATTAAAAAGTAATTCCCACAGAATTTTGGAACTATCATTTTATTTACTTAATTTTGATTGTTTGACGCGGGAAAGTTCCTTCTTACATAGCTCTATCTGTATAACCTTATAAAAATACCTAAAAGGGATTATTCACCTTTAAAAAGACAGATGTCCTCAGGCAGGAGTCTGACTATCAGGACCCCAGAAGACCACTATTTATATGCCAGGTGCAGCACTGGTCACCTGCTATATGTTTTATCGCTGTCGTTGTGTCCCACTCAAGTCTATGGGACACCACTACAGTACCCACACCTGCCCAGCATATACACAATGCTGGAATCTGTGTGCCCAACATAAATCTTAAATCTCCTGGGGTCCTGTGAGTCGGACCCCACTGATCTAAATACGATGACCTATCTTTAGTATAGGCCATGAATGACCCCTTTAACATCTTACTTCTGTCTACATAGATCACATTATGGCACCTTTTGTATGGATGTAGCAGAGTGGAATTTATTTCACAGTCTTGTGAACCATAAGAAAGGGAAACCAGACTGAACGCCAGATTGTCCTAAAGTATTTGGGGAACATTTCATGTAAAACAGTTGAGCTTAGTGGGAGATGCCATGTTCTTTGGTTTTGCTTCAGAATAAAGATCTGTATTTTGGGTGATAATAAGACTATATATTTTCAATACATCTACACTTTTTCTGCCAAAATAAGATTGGTATATATTAAGAGACTAGTCAAGATGGGGGTCGAATGCAATTTATGTCCAAACTAGTTCTATGGCTGCTAAAAAGCTTGAGAGTGAGTTTAGAAATATAAGCCATCCCTCCCGCTATATACCGTATTCTGTATCCCCTATAAATACACATACATTACAAATGGCTCTGAACAAGTGTATTTAAACCACAAGTGATCTCATACAATACATGAACAGAGGGGAATATGGAGAAAGTGAACAGAGGTAGCAATACACTTCTCCCCTCCCAACCACAAATCTTCACGGTTTTGGGAAGGGTGTAAATAGAGGGGAAGTGAGGCTGGTCTGTAAGTGCACAAAAATAGAAATGTACGCCTTCCATTAGACGTCTCTCCTGAACTCCAGTATTTGTATCATCCTAATGAAATCTGCAGGTCTAGTCTACAGTTCCACAGTTGTGTCTCAGGGGATGGTGGTAAAGCAAGACTGAGGGTCAGATTGGGGGGAGAGCCTAACGTTTACCCTGTAGCTGCTGGGACACATCTGCAATGCATGGCAACAGGATGCAGAAGGATCTGCCATGGCGGGGGTTAAGTCCTTGCTTTCTTGGCTGCTGAATGCATCTTCATGAACCAGTGCTGCCTCCACCGTCTGCCTCGGGGATGGGTTCCAGTGCTCCTCGCGGCCTGAAGATATCGAGGGACGGGGAGTGGGAGCTGGTACGGCTTATGCCACAGGACTGGCCTGCATGGTGGATCTGCCTCACGTGGTCCACAGCTTCGTTCTTGGCATGTTTGAGGAGGTCAGCTTGGCCCTGTGGGATTATGGAGAGAATCAGTGAGAATGCTGTGTGTGAAGTTTAGGAACAAGATATTGAAATACTGGAGGGAGATGAAAGGAAACATTGACATTGAGAGGAAGGCGCATGATGTGAAGCCAATGTTATTTCCTCCTGCTCTTGAAATATCAGCACTTCTGAAACCTGCAGAACCTGTGCCCAGGCGGGCTGTGGTGACGTGCCAACCGTGATCATGGCAGCCGGGGTGTACACTGCCATGACAGTACTTTGCTTAGTTCTGTACATGCTTGTGTATGGCATTGCTGTTCTGCAAAATACCACAAGCCACCTGTTGACAGATTTGGCAATGTTTTTTTTAAAGAGGATTTTCATCAATGTCTGATAACTGGGATCCCCAGAGATCACAAGAACAATGAGGGGGATGAAAGTTTCCCCAAAGGCTCCATATGGTGCACATGCTTGCCGACCACTCCATTAACCTCTATAGGACTGGCGAAGATACTGTAGCTGTCCACGAAGTGCCATTGAAATGAATGAAGCAGTGACCAAGCATGTGCAACATTTCTACATTCATACCAGACACTTGGGTACACTTACAGACTTATATTCTCCCAATAGCTGGGATTATAGCAGTCAGACCTTCCTTTAAAGAAATGGCCATCATTTTCTAAATTCTCACCATGAGGGGCTCCATCATTCACTATCGATGAGAGTAGTGGTGGTGTGAACTTAGCCTTATGTTATGTTTTGGTACTATACAGAGGCGGCAGTTACGTCATAATTAAGTAGATTCTAAAAGGATCTTCAATGGATCCTGCAAGGGTTAAAACAGGGAGATTGGGTTCTTCTTATTTCCACCATTAAAGCTGGGCTGTGGCTGTGCTACGGTATTTGCCCTGTTTCTGATCACACAAACACAGTAGCAGTGCCTGTGACATCACTGAGACCAGTAGACTCTTCAACATAATAAAAATAAATAAATTAATAAAAACACTGCCACACCTGTCCACAGGTTGTTTGTGGAATTACAGTTCCCCCCATTCAGTTCAACAGAGCACACCTTCAATACCAGATACAACTAAAAGATTGGTATGAAAGGTTTCTCAAAAACAAAAAAAAGTTATGCTTTTCTAGAATCAGCGACTGTCAATGTTCTGAAACCTCGGCTGTTCTTTCCATGATACTATCAGCTTCTAGGCAATTCTGATGAATTTTCTCGGCCATCTTTCCTTCACCTCCATTAATCTGCCATGTCATACATGAAATGAGGCGGCACATTCTACCTATACCTTAGATGTATGTTCAGTCCCTGCACAAGTTCTATCATCGATAAAACTAACGCAATTAAGCATACATTCACACATGGCAGATTTGCTGCAGACAAAGGCGTACCTTCAGACCCCCGGGCCCCAATGCACTCACTGAGCACCCTCTGTAACTACGCCCTTGGCTGCAGAAATTTTGAAGGCTGAAAATCTGTTCTATTCATGGTGTTGTTTCTGCAGATGAAATATACAGATTTTTAGTTGCAATATGCAAAATCATTCTGAAGCTGCAGCTCCACCTTCTGACCACAAGGTGGCGCCCTTTAATCTGTACTCATCTCTGACGGAAGCTTTAGCTCTGACTATTCCCATTTGCCTATTGCTGTTTGTGCACAGAACATGACAGTGTGGGGCACAGATACTACTTGGCACCGATGTGCTGATGGATAGGGGCATTGACAGGACTAGGTAGTGCACCAGTGGTAGTATTTCACCCCTATATTGCACCATTATATAATATAAATGGAGTCAAGGTGTGACATATAGATGTAGAGGGATGAGCACTAAGAAGCAGAGTCTAAACATTCGCCATACTGCTCTTATATCGATGCCCATTTTAGTATGATGGATATTTTATCTGCACTCTCTTACTAGACTGTATTGGCAGTTCAGTCTCCATTCTTGGCACGTGACGTGCTATATTGGAGGGCACAGACAGGTTTCCATTAACACTATTTAGCGCACCACTTGCTGCATTCCCAAATAATGACAGTAATTTGTCTGCCGGGATTCTGAAAGGAGTTTTACACAGATGACAGAACAAACAAAAGACGACATGGCAGTCTTGAAAGTGCCTTAAATGCCATTCAATCTATTCCATTCTTCAAGGTCTTTTCATTGTCCCATTGCCTTTTGGATTGTAAGGCCTTGAGAGTAGAGTGTTTTCGGTATTATCAGTAGGGGCATAGTGCACGGTTGCTGAATGTCCATTTTAGATGTATCGCCAACACCGTTTTATATTATTATGAGCCTATTTGTAGTACAGTTTAGTATTCTATTACATGGACGGTCGTGAAGTAAGTGCCATACATGGATTACTGTTGGCTGGCGAGCCATGGTATTACGTAACAAGTATAGGTACAGTGTGGCAATCAGTACCCAAATAAGTACCTAATAATGTCTTAGAGGAGCGTTCACCATGTCTACCACCTACAGCTCTTTCTATTACATAATAGGCTCGGCTCCTAATTCTGGTGCAGATGAAATTGTTTTTCTAGACCCCACCATTCCCAAGTAAAAAGTGCAGTTATTTTTGGCTCAGGTGTCAGGCGGGGACATGATTCAGACCTCTGAGACTACTGACCTCTAATTGGACAGTGCCCAGTATTACACACCCCTTGTCTGCTTCTGCCTGAGCCCACCCACTTGACAGTATAGAGTCCAATTCAGATCAAACACCAAAACTAACTCCACCAACTGCTCAGGAATGGTGGGGGCTAGAGAAAAAATTCCAACTGTACCAGAATCAGTGGAGCAATGACTCTTAAATTATGTAAAGAACTGGTGGAGGTGATGAAAAGTTCTCTTTAAGGGCTCGGCTTACATACATGACATTTTGGCTACTTTTTAGTCATTTCTGGGAAACCCATCATACACAAAGTGAACAGCCCTCTTGATTTTGGGGGTTGGTGCACCATCACATTACTACACTGCACCAGTATTGTCCCTTTTATATCGGCTGTAATTTTGAATGTTCTTAGTGAAATGTTAAAGTATAACCACTAATTGAATAATGTAATACTATTGACTCTTCCAATCCCAGGTCCGGGTGTCACATGAAAGGATACAGCTGTATACACATTATACATTCCAATTAGGTCTCGTACACCACAGTCTGCTAATTGCTTATCTGTATTCCTGAGGAAAGACGTGTATGTGTATAGACAGAGATATATTTACACCCATTTATCTCTGTAATACATGCAATACAATTTACATGCAATACAATTAAAGGGAATCTGCCGCACTGAATATGGTGACTGATCTGCAGGTGACATGTAATAGAGCAGACTGATAGTTTTTTGGAAATAGATTAAGGCTACGTTCACATTTGTGTTGCAGGACACTCCATTGCAATATCGGCCTGAAATTTGCGGACGATAAAGTCCTGCATGCACAGCTTTTTCATCTACTGCTTTCAGTTTATAAACAACAGACATGCGGCGAATCCCATTATAGTAAATGGGGTCTGTCAGAATCCATATGGAATCACTATTGTAGTGATCCATCTGTCCGTTGTTCTGGTCCTCTGGTATATTTTGTGTATTGTATGTAAACCCCCAAATGTAAAGCACCATGGAATTAATGGTGCTATATAAATAAACAATAATAATAATAAAAATGACTACAGGCAATGGCGACCCATAAGGATGGCGATGATAAATCTGTAATATATCATTTAAAAGACTTGTAGATGGTACATAAAATCTAGCTAGCTTGTGCTAGGTGTTACCGTCAGCGTAAGAAGAGTTAACCTGTAATACATTATAAATGATGTACTATTACAGCCGAGCCGCCAGCAGGCACATCTCTCCACGCTGTTTGTTCAAGGCGCTTAATGACTCATTAAAGTGACTGGGCCTGGATCTCCATAAGCTGGCTTTACATAAAGACACTTCCCAGCAATATACATTAGAATAACACTGTTACGAGGGAACCGCTCTATGTGCTCACTGACACAATGGTATCGCTCTGCAGCAAACAAAGACCTCATATGCCTTATGTTTGCTGATACTGACCGTCCACAAACAGAAGTGGCAGAAAGCACCAGATGTGTGTACATTGCCACGCTTTATCTACAATATTGTCTGTCGCCATACATAGCACAACAGTATAGTCTCTCTCTACAATAATAACTTCCAGACTGTGAGCCAAAGGAAATCAGAAATGTCTGTAAGGGGGCGCGCTGCTTATTCACAGTGGCTGAGAGAGTGGACTGGATTTCTGTTGTACATACACATTGTTTGGGGTGAGTAGTCGCCCCCTTTCTTATCTGCAGCGAGTGCCTATATTCTTCCACACAACTGCCTCTTTGTTTGCCTCTGGTATAAAAGATTCTTTATCGTGCACAACAGAAATAAAAAAAATATCCACAGGCATTTTCCTTAAGATGTCACATTGTAGAAATATCTTCTTTCCCCAGGTCTAACTACTCTTAGGGATGAATATTTCCACACTGGGGTGCCATATGGAGGCAGCGTATGGCAGCACATGGATTGCCTATGGCTTCATAGAACATTACTGCAGGAGCTCTGTGCACACTGCTCTGCCATGTGTACAATGCCTTACTTTACTAGAACAAGTGGTTAACTGCTTCTGGAATTGTTCTAGAAGGTGAATTACCATTTAAGTAATGAAGATGTAGAATGACTAATACCCTCCCCCTACATTAATGACTAATACCCTCCACTTACATTAGATTGACAGTGGACCGACTATCAGGACCCTTGCACAGTGCACAGCTCTCAGCATTGCTTCTGTGCCGAGCACTGTGCTGCTCACTTGTCATAGTTTTAGTAGTGGCGGTTACAGGTAATGCAATGGTACCCATAGACACATGTACTGTACATGTACTGTTCATACATAGCAGAATGGATTTTGGGGGCCTGAAGGTACCAGAGCCTTGGTGCTTCTACACCAGCGGTGACTTCTACAATAGGAAGTATCACCTATCCATAACATGGACCTCCCACAACGCTGTAAAACCGGAGTCCAAATCCCTATTCCCAAAAGGGGTTGTCCCATTACAAAGATCCTATCTATACTGCTAGTTTATGTGGATTTAAGACTTTTCCTAAATGCATTGCTTTATCAAAACTGCTTTGTTTGGCCGCTATATTAATTTATTCACTTCATAGTTTACACTCCGTTTCTATGGCACTTGGTATTATCTGTTCATTTGTCAAGTGATGTAGCTGCCTGCTCTCAGGGGGGGGGAGGGGAGGGGCTGGGAGCAGCTCTGAGCTGTTTGTGTCTGATAAGTAGCTTCTGGGATTTCTGAGCTCTTAATCAGTCGGTTTAATTGAATTTGGCTGATAAGGGCTGAGATAGGGAGTCTGTTACCTCTGTATGTAATGCAAACTGACTCAAATCCAGCTCTGCTACATCAGCTTCACACTGTGGTGATTTATTTATAACCAATCCCGTGCAAGTGAAACCCTGCCCACCTATGTGCCGAGAAAAGCAGGAAGTGAAGAGAGCACAACAGCCTACAGGTTAGTGAACAAGCGTCATGGGAATACCCCTTTAACAGCTTCATTCACTGCCTATGAGACTGATGGAGATCAAGTACAGTGCTCAACTATATTAGTCACTACCATAGACGCTAAACACGGTGGTAGGGCATACAAGTAACCACCGCTCCATTTACAGTCTAAGGAATACGTGAGGAAACCGGACTACACAGAGGAATCGCATGTAAATGCAAACAGAACATACAAACTCCTTGCAAATATTGTCCTTGGTCTGATTTGAAACCAGGACTCCAGCACTGCAAGGCCATAGTGCTAAGCACTAAATATGCACGCTGGGATTTTCTGGTCTATACATTGTCTGGATTTCCTAGTCCGACCCTATGAGGAGTCGGGACGGCTTTGGTCACAGATCTACAACGCTGGTATGTAATGGACCGACCTCCTCACGGGGTAGAGTCAAGGAAAAACAGCGCTCGCCAGTAGATATGTAATGAAACTCCTTTATTGGCACACACAACGCGTTTTTGGCATATAGCCCTTTCTCAAGTGTATAATACATTGAATAATACACAAGGATCCGCTCGGTGTGGTCTCTTCTCTTTTCTTTTTTTACCAGATCTACAACGCTGGGAGTTCCTTCCTGGTTGCCTCGTGCTGTATACAATATAGGCCAGTAGAGGAGCGAGTAGTCAGGGACTCCCAGCATATGATAGAAGTAACAAGCCTTCCCTAATTACAGATGTATTGTCACATTAGGACAGTAGATGGCAGCGGCGAATCACATACCTTTAGTACAGTAATATTCCAGGCAAAGCTTTCCATGGCTTTTTGTAGCTTCCTTCCTTTCAGCCCTTCTTTGGCACCAATCCGATGGAGGTCTTCATGAAAACCCATCCCTAAAAACAGGAAACCAAAAAAAGAGACTCAGGAACATTCATCCAAAAATAACAAACTATCATGTAATAATACCACTTAACCAATCACAATGGTGTGAAAATCCCATTTATATCCTATACGTCCTGCACTAAAAGGATATATCCACCATGCCACATAAACGTAAATCTTATAGAAAACTATCAAAATGTGAATAACGGACTATTTTACTCCACAAGGAAGTGCAAAAAATATAGGAAAGAAGACTGCTTGAGTATTGGACATGTCTCAGAATGACACATCAGGAACGTGACGGGCTCTGGAGCAATGGGGATGTGCTAGGACACGGGAAACTCATGCATGAACAGACACGGCAGATTTATCTGCAAGCTTGAAGGAGGGTGCACTGCTGTGCTATATGGAGGACTGAGGATGAGATAGGGTCTGCTAGCAGAATCTCCAGCATTTCAGGTCTCCATTGTAATGGCTTAGGTGACATTCCTATCACACTCTTATCTTGATGCTGGAGATGCGGAGACTGGCGCTATTCACTTCATCACAGGACAGTCAAAGTGACATTTCCCCATCACCTTATATGAAGTGCATTTATAGAACTGCACCCCCCTCAGGCATATCAAAGGCCAGTCCTTTGCTGCATCGATATGCCCTGTATATCTATATGACCCCTGTAGCCAACCATTGGCTTCAGCACTGATGCTTGCATGTATGACATGAGACCAATGAAGACACTTCTTGGTTACAAGTCATCATTGCATCAAAGTAGACAAAGAGGACCCGTCCACCAAAGCCGTGCGCATTACTAGTTTTATTTTATCACATTTATAAAGCACAAGTACATGATCAGAACAGGGGCCACAATATGAGGTAATGCAGACAGGGAAGAGGGACTGATACTGAATGAACAAGTAATGCACCTGAAGTCATAACTATATGAATATTTAAGGGGCTATCCACTTTCTAATATTGTTGGCCTACATTTTAGATAGGGCATCAATATTAGATGTGCAAGGGTCCAACAACTGGGACCTCACAGATCATCTGCTCTGGGACGGAGTGGCTCCAAGTAACGTTTACATGCCAGAAGCTGCACTGCTAATCCCCTGTACTGTAGCAATGGGTTTTGGAGTGGAGATCTATTAAAGTCTATGGGGTTGCTCTTAGTATGTAAACATTACCGGAAGCTCCATTGTCCTGGAGCAGCTGATCTGCGGAGGTCCTGGGTGTCAGACCCTCAAAGATATAATATTGATGGCCTATCCTTAGGCCATATTGATGATAATCAACAGTACTCCAGCTGTTGTAAAACTACTCAACTACAATACCGCAGCTTTCTGACCCCTGCATTAAAAACAACAAGAAGCCTGGAAATGAATGATATAAGTGAACAAGAAATACAGCTGTCCTCATCGTTTGTCAGTCTCAACGATATTCTGCATGTCCCTTAAACGGTCTTGGAGAAAACTGAGAAACAGCCACAGTAGTGGGGCTTGGCCAAGGGAATAAGGTTAGGCGACCTTGTTGTCCTATTACATCTGGGGGGGAGGTTCCTGCTGCAGCCAGTTGTCTTTCAGCCAGATACAGGGCAGTGTCTGCTCTTTGGGACACACAGAATATTTCTCTCTATATTTCTCAGTTTTAATTATGAGACAGTATAGGATGAAAGCCAAAACGTATAATAAGGGAAGAACTGCCGAGATATTTATTTTCATGTGTTTCCTATGTTTAATGTTCCTTTAAAGTATGAGAGACCAGATTGCGGCAGGATGAAGACAACGCTTTTTGCCTAGTGCTCCGGCTGTGACAGAACAATGAGACTTGGCAAAGAGAAGCAATCTCTTGTGCAAGGAGTCTATGGGAATTACGTGGAGCGGCACTATAAATAGATGGAGGTATGTGATTAACTGGTAGAGACAACGCTGGGGAGGGGGTTGTCGGATGCTTAACTCATCGCCAAAGGAAATGGTAGCGGCTGTCATAGCGTGCTACCTCTCCAGGTTACTGAAGTGTTTATCACAAGGAACGTCAGATCATCCCATAATGCATTGCTCTGTATATCCCTGTTACTCGGTACACAAGGGTGATGGAAAAAACTTCTATTACCGGAGATTCAGATTTACAGCCCGAGGTTGTGACATTCCCTTGTACACCTAATATAGTTATATCTCCAGGTCTGCCATTAAACATGGCTTATTATTCTTGAAACTATTTAAGTCTAATTTAATACCATAATAAGATTGGTTATCTGCAGCCAGCCTGCTTTATGATGGTTTCCAGGCAGCAATGAAAAAGTGACAGCAGTTAACTAGTAATGAAGATACATGGCAGGAATAGTAGCTATTACAGTTACTGACTATACAGACAATGTTAGCCAGTGGTGCTGCTTTCCTTTAGAGAGCAGTAGCCAAGGGACTGTTCATCTTACACTGATCCAGTTATCTTCTCGGCACAGGGTTATAGGGTTCCCAGAATCTGTCCGACTCCATTATATCACACTGGACGACTATGGAAAACAAGAACTAATGTGCTATCAACTCCTGCCCAGTTTACAATAAATGGATCCTCTACATGGCCACCGGAACACGGTCCTGCCACAGGCGTCGTATGTGTTTGAAGGCGCACACTATTAAGTGTTAGTTTAGAGATGATATTTAAAGGAAACGTGTCACCAGAAAATGACCTATTTTTTAAACAAAGTTTTTATGGTAGACATTTTTTTTAAAGAATTTTTACATTTTTCATGCCACAATTTTATTTATTTTTTTTTTAAATTCTTCTATTTTCTCTTTTGTCACCAAGCCTAATAATAAACTGACTATTGCCAATTCTATAGGGGTTTCATTGCAGCAGTCACATTATTTCCATAACAAACAAGCCAGACAGGATTACAATAGAAGTGAACACCTCTATAGATAACGCCACTTACACATCATTAAATCCACTACTGACAAAAGACGATGGCACAGTTTATCTACTCTGCTCCAGACTGACCTGTCATTTATCCAGGTGATTGACTCGCACAGATCAAGTGTTCTAACAGCCTCAAGGTGCTGGACACTGCTAGAGGATGGCAGCATAGCAGCCGCAACCATTGCATAGTGGTGCTCCCGGGGAACTGAATGTGGTTTCTGAAAGTTCTCCCTTTAAAGGGGACCTGTCAGGAGGTCTGAAAAGCTCAATGACATGAACCACATGCCATGACATGACCGCCGGCAGCCATTTTTGGGTAGCCACTCTTGCAGTTCAATACAGGAGCCGGCCGGCAGCCATTTTGGGGTGGCCTCGCTATGCTCCTGTATAGAACTACAAGAGCAAGAGAAGCCAGAAGAGGCGGAGTTGCTGCAGAAGAAGGAGGCGGCGCAGGAAAGAGCTCTGGGCAGCAATGGGGACACGCTCATCGGTGTTTCAGCGCTGGGGCCCGCCCTCATTACTGTGGAGAGCTCATTTGCATACCGGTTAAAACCGGTATTTCTACGGAACGGCGCGGCGGAGACCACGTCTAAAGGTAGGAGACGAATAGCCTTTCTTAAGGCTATTCCGACGTGTTCATTAGAAAAAAAAGGTAGTTTAATGGTAGAATCCCTTTAAGCCCTGTGACTGTTTATACAGATTGGAGTATACTAGCCAAGTGGACTGTATACTGTGGTTTCTTTGGCGTGGGGTCTCTGTGTGCTGCATTCCATGCAGTGTTACCAATCACTTTGCTTGTAAACCCATATATATATATATATATATATATATATATATATATATATATATATATATATATATATATTAAAAAGGGCTTATATCTTTGGAACGGCTGAACAGAATTGGATAAACAAAACACCAAAATTCTTAAAGGGATTCTATCATTAGAATCCCGTTTTAAAGGTAAACCCACGGAGGAATAGCCTTAAGAAAGGCTATTCTTTTCCTACCTTTAGATGTCTTCTCCGTGCCGCCGTTACTTAGATATCCCGGTTTTCATCCATATGCCAATTAGTTTTCTTGCAGCACTGGGGGCGGTCTCCAGTGCTGAAACAGCGAGAAAACTATCCAGCACCGCCTTCTTCTTGTTTGCCTCCACCGCCTCTTCCTCCTTGTCCTGTCATGTCTTCTTCAAAAAGTGCCGACTGCACATGTTGGTTGCCATTTTTCTGTGGCCGAATGGGAGAGGCCACAGGAAAATGGCCGACGGTCTACATGCTTCTGGTCTCCCCTCCTCCGGGTCACAGACCCCCCTTCCTGTGCAAATGGGAGGTGGACTTGGACTTGTCCTTTTCGGACTCGCAATGCGCCAGGATCCTAGAGCTCGCCCACAAGAGCTCTGTGGCCTGTAAGTACCAGAAGGCAGGTTACAAGATCCTTACCAGGTGGTACTATGTCCCATCTACGGTAAGTTGCATAGGTTCTTCCCGTTCTCCTCCCTGATGTGTTGGCGCTGTGGTACAGAGGAGGGAGCGCTTTTGCACATCTTCTGGGGCTGCCCCGTGCTGAGAGACTTTTGGGATGGTGTTCATCGGCTGCTCTCCCAAGTTTTCCAGACTACCCTCCCCCACTGACCGGCCTTCTTTCTGCTCCACCTCTCGGACATTCCTCTCCAAGCCTATCATCGATCAGTGATGAGACACATGGTTAACGCCGCTAGGGCATGTATCCCGGCGCTCTGGAAGTCAACCAACCCGCCCTCTCTCTGTCATTGGTTCCGCAAGTAGAAGACATTCAGAGTATGGAAGATCTCATGTCGTTTATCACGGACACTGGACACTATCATGGAGGCCTGGACGCCCTGGATTCTTGTCCAGGGGCCTCAGTCTTACAGAGATGTTATGGGCTGAGGCCTGGTACTCAATTGGCTTCCCTGTTGCCGGGGGTCGGAATCCCCCCCCCTTCCCTTTTTTTTTTTTTTTCCTCTTCCTTTTTCTTTTTCCTGTTTGCTGGACAGTATCGGGGTATCTTATTAGTTGACTGCATTTGTACTGCCTTGCATTGGTGTTGCCTACTCTATACTGTTTCACTTACAGCCCATTTCGGGTTTTCGAGCCCGTCTGTTTTATTGTTCTGCGCTGTTTTTGTTGTACGCCTGTTTGCTGTTATTTAGTTATAAATAAAGAATTTATTAAAAAATAAAAATGGCTGACGGACATGCGCAGTCAATCATTTTCGTCTGGCAGAACAAGAAATAGGTGGAACCGACAAAGAAGGCAGCGGCGGCGCTGGATAGTTTTCTCGCAGCACTGGGGACGCCTACAGTGCTGTTTGAGTGCTAGAGACCGCCCCCAGTGCTGCGAGAAAACTAATTAGCATATGGACGAAAACCAGGAGGAACGGCGGTGCGGAGAAGACATCTACAGGTAGAGGAAGAATAGCATTTCTTAAGGCGATTCCTACATGGGTTTAGCTTAAAATGGGATTCTAATGATAGAATCCCTTTAAGATGACAACAGCCATCTGATGGTGCATGTCATGATGGTGACAGGTCCTCTTTGAAGGGACAATATTCTATCCATATAGCATTAGGTATAACTCATTATAATGTTGAACTCTATCAGAATTCCGGCTATTGCAGGCTGCGAGAGAAAGCGGATAAATTATTTTCTAAGCCGTTGTGACAAGCGAGAGAGTGGAGGCAGCACAGTCACGTTTCATGCCGCTGCTTCCCTTTCAGTATTCATCACACTGAGCAATCATTTGCTGGCTATTATAAGCAAGGTATCAAATATTCATAACAGGAAAGTATTGCTGTACACTCCCAGAATGCACTGCACACCAATCTCACATTAAGGAAATTCCTGGCCAGCATGGATACACCGTGATCCACAGTGAGAGGGGTCAGTGGATGCCGAACCTTGGCTTAGACCTTGTGTTCTCATTTCATGTCCTCCGATCCAGCACAACCACTATCAATACTTAAAATACTGGATGACGGCCTATGGCGTTCTTAGCTAAGTCAATTCCCACCCTCATCCACCCCAAAATGAGAATAGTAATTCGCTTGTCAAGACGACATTACTATAGTAATAGCACAAGTGAATGGTACAGGTTGCGTGACTAGGTTCTGAAAGATTTTCATTTTAAAGGGACACTCTTAGATAAAAGGACACATTACGTTATACCGAGCGCAGAGCCGGAGGGACTCGTATATAACACAAGGATTCGGAAAGAGATCCCTCGGTCATGACAACCTCTTACATATGCATTCCTATCTTAGAAATATATGGTGTTGGCCTAATAGAAGGGGCTTCCACCTCTGTGACCTGTACCCATGTGGTGGGAAGGCCGCTGTACACACAGCAACTTAGGAAAGAAGCCAGTAGATACTTCACTAGGTAGTTTGGAGATCACCAATTCCTACCACTTTGTGGTAGTCCAGTTCAGAAAATACATTTAAGGCTCGTTCACACGTGAGCACAGGGGAGGTTTTTGACAGCGGATTTCGTGTCACAAACCTCCCCTTTACAATGGTGGTCTATGCAGACCGCCAGGCTTCTTTTTTCCGCTAGCGGCGGGCTGCTGCTAGCGGAGAAAAGAAGCGACATGCCCTTTCTTCCACCCCCGGCAGCACCCTCCTATGTCGGCTCATTCATTTGAGCCGACATAGGAGGGGAAAGCCGCGACAGGCAGGTTTTGACCAGAGAGAGAGGCGGCTCGCCGCGTCTCTCTTGGTGTCAAAACCCGCGCGGGCAGTTCACGTGTGAACTAGCCCTTATTGTTTGTATAGTAAAAAGTTATATAATTTTACAATATACTTTCTGTATCATTTCCTCACAGTTTTCTAGATCCGCCCCCAACATAGCGCCATGATATTTGCAGCACTTTACAGGTAATATTGTCAACACTGTCCCATAGAAGACTCACAATCTAAATTTTGGTATGTCTTAGGTGTTTGTTGAAACCGAACAACCCCTTTAAATTTTGCCTATAGTATTCTAATAGAGATTGGGTACTGTCCCATACCGATTACATAGATAACTATCCTGCTAGGATCGCTTGTCTCATTGGTATAAGGTATAGGCTGGTAAATCCGGCCAATACATGGACTGAGTTTCATGGCCAAAACTCGGTTGTGTGAATGTGACCTGAACCTTCCTAGCACATCTATGTGTATACTGCGTTATGTAACAACAGACCAGGAGACCCTCAAATTTACACCTTTTCCAGTCCATTATAGAAATTCTTCAAGTCTACCACAGTAAACATGTTTTACATGATTTATTTAAGGCCTCAGTTTTTATTTAGAATTTAGTATTTCCATGACAACAGACTACAAACCAACCCTGTAGTCCTAATCCTTTCCATCTGCCCCCTACTTCTTACGCTAGGTTCACACCTGCGTTCTGGTCTCCGTTCTGTGGTTTCTGTCTTCTGCATGCAAGAAGACAGAAAGCACAGACCGGGTCCGGCCGTGAGCGGCGGTGAGCATTTTGAGCTCTCCGCCACGAAACCGTTTTTTTTAATCCGGACACAGAGTACTGCATGTCCGACTCTGTGTCCGGATTTTAAAAAAAAACGGTTTCACGGCAGAGAGCATAAAACGCTCACCGCCGCTCACGGCCGGACAGCTTTCTCACCCATTCAAATGAAAGAGTCCTGCAGGTTTCCATCTCCTGCCTCTGTTTTGTGCAGGAAACGGAAACCTGAAGAACAGAGACCGGGCGCAGATGTGAATGAGATCTTAGTAACACATATGAAGTCGGATGTAACAATTGGAAAAAGATTAATGTTGCTATAAATGCAGAATCAGAAGACAAAGTTTTTGTGTAGTCCGTTCCCATGATCTGCGTAGGAACTACAGACACAAAAGAATTATCCTGCCCAATACAGTGGAGACAAAATCGGAGGCCATAGCTCGACTGGTTATAGGCCGGAACAGTTGTTACTGGCCAGTAACTGCCCCGATAATACCAATGTGTCTTACAATGCGCTACGTCTTCCTAGCAACTTTGCATTAAGAAGGCCGGCTTCTTACTAGGAGATGGGGTTAATAGCTTGCTACTTGAGTCTGAAGGAACATACTGAATTCTTGTGTACACTTGATCCATCCATTCTCTGCGCACACAGTAATTAGGATAATCAGCGTAATTACTGGCTGGCATGAGAAGAGCGCTGGCTGCAGAGGAGGCAGCCGAGAAGGAAAAAGACATAAAGGAAGACCGAAGGAAAGTAATTGTGTAATGACAGGCGATCTATTAATGGATAAATGGATATTGATAGGTTTCTATAAACATCTGCATCTTCCCTGCTTGTATAGTAGGATGTGATAGGTGGAGTGACGCATAAGAAGAAAATAGGATTTAAAGCAGTAACGCTGGGTAAGGCTCCATATACACAAATGTGCATTTTTAACAGCAATCACAATGACCTATTACTTCCTTATGACCCCACACACATGTACAAGTCCGTGTGGACAAAGCGCAAGACATGTCCTATTACTGCATGTGCCATCCATTCTGTTGTTTTATTTCTTCCTCATCAGTATGTCTTTGGAGTACGAGAGGAAACTCACGCAAACACAGGAGGGAGGATTCAAACCCAGGACTCCAGCGCTGCAAGGCTACAGTGCTAACCACTGAGCCATCGTGCTGCCTTCATCCATTCTATTTTCTCACGAACCTGTCCATGCACACATTTGTATGCATGTATCCTAGGCTAGTGCTAGGGAGCACAAACCTAAAGGTCTCCCCTGTATCTTACTTCTAAGGGTATGTTCAGAAATCTAACTTGTATATATCAGAATGGGGAGTGTAAAAGTGAATTTGATGTGAATTTTCTGCAAGAAATTGTTGCGATTCTGTTAAGCCCGCTTCAGGCATCGGAAAATGAAGAGTAACTTGAGGCAGAAACAGCGGCAACATCAAGCAGGACTCTTAGGTTACCGCTGTTCCGTTATAACCTATGTCTCACTATGGCAGGCAGGATCAGGATGAACAGACCCTAACAAAACTGTGGCAACATTTGCATGTGTTGTGGATTCTATCAATTTGCTGCAGATTTTACACTATGTCATGATTATCAGTCACAAAAATTTCTGCAACAAATCTGCAGCGTGTGAACATATTATAACCGCACCATACACGGAATGGTATTTAGTTACACAGTTTTCTTAAAGGACATTCACCCCATAATAACCTTATTTACTGTACTCATTGCCCCATGTTATAAATTTCCCTCTATTAACCACAAATTCTTAAAATTTGGCCTTATAGCATGTTCAGGAGCAGCAGCTGTAGCTGGCTATGGGAGATATACATTTAGTCTTCAGATTCTTCTCTCCTCCACCATATTGGGCATGCTCCATAGACATGGTGTCTGTGTATGCCCCAGAATCCGTCAGGATGAAAGTAATTTCCATTCTGTGCCTCCATAAAGGCAAATTTATGACAAAACCCCTATAGGTGGGTGCCAATTCATCGTGGCTGTCAGCAAATGATTTTTATAGCTATGACCAAAGATGGCGTGATTTGCAAGGCAATAGACCACCCCTGCACCATGATCTGTTCTTCAGCTGAAGATGGAGGTGACCAGAAGGAAATGCTCTTTGGGCCTTAGTCTTATAGAAATTTAGAACAAAGTCGCAGAAACGCAGCTTTTTTTGTTGTAGATTTTGCTCCGAACCAAAGCCAAAAATGGCTACAGAGGGAATGGAGAATACATAGGAAGCTTTTTATACTTCTCCCTTCTGCTCAATCCACTCCTGGCTTTGGCTCAAAAAAAAAACAAAAACACACACACAACAAAAGAAGCTGCATTTCTGCAACGTGGGGACTCAGCCTTAAGACTACATCAAGACTTATGGACAGAAAAATTCCTCAAGGCACCCCTACAAAATATTTATGCTACTAAAAGACAAAAACGGCAATTTTGTAGGGGTTTTTGAATTTACAGCAAAATTAATTTGTTGCAGTAAAGTTTGGAAACTGCATACCCCCCGCCACACCCCAAAAAATCATTTTATATATACATGTATATATGTATATAATGCTCTCCTAGTTGCCCAGTTATTATAATGCCCCCCTATTGGCTCCCACACACTTTACAATGCTTTCCCCTAGTGGCCCCCCCACACATATTAGTTATGCCACAATATTTAGCAAGTCATGTTCCCACAGAGCTCTCCTCCACTTGTCTCCAGCTAGATACAACACGCCTGTACAGAATCACAGACATCTCTAGCAGTAGCCTGAATGGTGGAGCAGGAAGCCATAAGCTTCTTGTTACAAAATAGTATTCATCTGCATCTGAGGGGGTGTTCACACTTGCACCCATGTCCACCCGACGGGTCTCTGTTCTATTTCCCAAGGAAACTGGATAGGGGACGGCTTCCTGGCGGTCAATTTTAAAACCCATTAAATTGAATGGTTTTTTAAAGCAAACCACCGGTGTCCATATGCAGCCTGAGTTGAAATAAGACACCGCCATCTTAACACTGACATATCATGGAACCCTGACAGATTTCTGCAACACCCAGATTGGCACTACTGTCCTAGATGTTTGCTTGCATTGTGACTTCCTGATGACAAAATGGGATTGGCTCAAATCTGGCGCATGTGCAGTATTGCTCCCTCCGGAGTGCTACTGCGCATACTCCGGCACCATTTTTCTCAGTGGCAATTCGCTCACGTCCTTGAGTCAAGCGATACTGCGCACGTGCCAGATTTGAACCAATCACGCTGGGAGAAGAGGACGATGAAGACGGGGAAGAGCCAGGACCGGAGGGCTTTGCTGAAAGAACAAGAAAGAAGAGGAAGGCGTGCCAGAAGATAACGTCGGACCGTGCATCACCGCCCAGCATTCACAATAAGTATAATTTGCATATATGTTTTTATGGTTTTATTTTAAAACAGGGGGGCTGGGGGTAAAGTAACATTAGCGGTGCCTGAAAAGGCTATTTGCGCATATGTGGGGCTCATACAGCATAATTTTGCTGATAGAGCCCCTTTAAGGCCAACTTCTGATATTGGCTTGCACGTTACTGAGCAGAATACTGCTGTGTGAATGAAGCTCTAACCCAGCTCTGCTGCATTTGCAGCTGGCACCTTATAACTTAATGGATTTCACTGATGTCTATGGGACTTGCATTCTTATGACTACTTGGGGCTATGCCGTGTGCAGAGCCATAAGATGGAGCACAGACTACGGTACATACCCACAGGGATGTCTGTTTCCTGCGGCAGCTTATTCTCTCTATTAAGCTAGGGGAGACTTGAGCATATCACAGTTTTAGAGCAAAACGCATCCTCCTTAGTACACAAACCACTGCATAGAGTAATAGCAATGCAACAACAGGTATTTCAGGAGTTGTTCAATGGTGTAATTTACTAAAAAAAAACTAAATTAATAAACTTTCATTTAGAAAAGTTCTGTTTAAGATTGTGTTAAAGAGATGGGAAGACTGTGTGATTAAATATGTAGACAGATGGTGCTGGAAATGTATATAGCCCGAGAGCAGAATACAGATTAGACTCTTCAAGAGAATCAATTGTGGCAAATGGTTAAACTCTCCGGAGACGGTATAAAGGCTCCTCCACCCTCATAACTAAAAACCCTATAGGCGATAAAGTCCGTTTAGAACTCCACAGTATGGAGGCCTCTTGTGACAATGAGTCACCAGCACATTGAATGAGAAGGCTTCAAACCATTCACAGTTATACAGCAGCACAGTGTGAACGCCGCGCGCAAGTGAAAGCCTTCAACCAAGTCCACACATAAAATGTGTAACTGGTAAATCACTGGGATGGTCTAATCTAAGTCTAAGATGTCCGCCTAGGGGAGAAACAATCTATACATGAGCACTGCCGCCTGCACGGGACATCTCCCTCATGTTATTATCACCCCATGCAAATACATAGTAAGCCTGCAGGGGGTAGGAGAGGGTTAATCCCTCAATGGTATCCTGAAGAAGCAATAAGCAGAACACACTTATGATAACCTGCATTGTGTGAATGGATCAGTGTACATAAACTGACCTCATAGTTTATGGAAGAGAGGTAAGTGAGGTTGGGTGGTTGAGCTGTGTAGGTAGAGAAGAGCGGGATAGCTAGAGAGACAGAGAGAGGTTGTATGGGAGGGAGAAAGAGAGGAAGGAGGGTGAGGGAGCTGAGAGGGGTTAGTAAGGAAGTTACATAGTAGGAAGCCAAACCTTGTAAACAAATGCAGGAGATACCAGGAGCTCCGAGAGACACCCAGAAATCACTCAAAACACAGCTAAAGGTATATGGGTGCATTTATTAACCCATTAATAGCACAGACATTTAAAAAAAAACAAACACATTTGTTGCCCAGAAAACCTCTAATCTCCCCATATCACCACTAGAGGCTAACACATATACATAAGTAATACTAGCAGCTCTTTTCATTGGATGCACATTTATAAACTGATGGATTAGATTATTCCCAAAATTTACCACCCGGTCCTAGGGATGGGCAAATAATCGAAAGTCAGCTCAATGAATAGTCATAAACTTGCTCAATTACTTCTCCACCATGACATTTGCTACAGGATATGTCAGTATGTCAATATCCAATCAGGATTGCTCACGTGTTAATACAATACCAAAACCAAAATTCCGGGCATGGCATATAAATAGTTGTTTATTAAAGATTACTTAATCCGATCCTATCAGCCACCGCAGTAAAACTAACCTTATGTCAGATCTGGACAAAATGTACCAAAATAGTGTCAATAGCAGGCACTAAAATGTATTATGTGACTGACATTTTTATACCTACCTTAATATTTTATAGGAAAAAAAGGGCACAGCCATGAGTAGACTTAAAATATTGCAGAAGCCACTTTTATTTATTTTAGGTAAAACACCCCCAAATTCACCCAATTCTGGTAAGAAGTGAGGTAAAGGAGCGGAGCGATTCTATCATGGTGGCAGCACGGTGGCTCAGTGGTTAGCCTTGCAGCGCTGGAGACCTGGGTTCAAATCCCGCCCAGGACAACATCTGCAAGGAGTTTGTATGTTTTCCCCGTGTTTGCGTGGGTTTCCTCCCAGACATCAAAGACATACTGATAGGGAATGTAGATTGTGAGCCCTATATGGGACAGTGACTGACAATATGTGTAAAGCGCTGCGGAATATGATGGCGCTATACAAGTAAGCATAATAAATAAATAATCACGTCTTGTGAGTTACACCAATTCTATTATTCCAGATATGTGGAGCTTTCACTCCTTATATTTTTGTTCAATATCTATTGCCTCCTGAATTCTGCAGATTGTTGCTATATACAATACCAAATATTCCACATATTCACCCTGCGCTGTACCTCACATAAACTGTATTATTTTTGCAGAAAATGGCCATAATACCGAAATGCACATTAAGTGGATCCTCTATTGTAAAATAATAGCAGCAGCAGCCGTGCGAGAAGACGGTGCTATCTGCAGTTCAGCCTGGAAGCCAATCCAAGTAATTACCAAACAGAAATGTAATACAGGTTCTCTGCTAGACATGTCACAGGACTGTCACCTTCTCAGTCATCTGTACATCCTTCCTCCGTCTTCTGCTCGCCTTCCCACCTCGCCGACATATAACCAATGAGTGTTAATTATATTGACACTTGTGCTTGTACCAATTAATCCCCGAGCGGCCTATCTCACACCATGAGCAGCTATGGTAACTACTTTACACAAGTGCTCTTCAGTTACCGCTTACAATCCCTAATACATTAAAGGGACGCATTAGTATCTATGTAGGAACCAAGGAAGCGCCGGTAATTCAGCATTTCCTGTCTGGAGAGAATTTTCTTAAGACATTCTCATTTTCTGGAATGTAACCTAAGGATGTGACTTCTCCATGCAGAGAAAAAAAAAATATATAGAAATTAAGCCATCTGTCGAAAGCCCCCCCGAGTCACCCATCATCTTCCTAACCACCCCATAGGGCTGCAGGCGATGGGATATTCCATCTTAGAAATCTCATCTTTATAAGAATATCAGAGCTAAGAAGAAGAAAATTTAGCAGACAGCAGTTAAATACAAAGTTGAGGTTTCAAATCCCCCACTGAAATGGAATATTTTAGGCATACGGATTAGACTGGCAATGGATTTACCAATTACTTAAAGTCCACCAGAGACAACACTATGGCTAGTTGTAGAAGAGATACTGATCAAACAGTGGCTTATTCGACCATACACAATTCACCCATACACACTCGAAGTGGCCAAACCTCTATATATTCCTAATAGGTATAAGGGAGTTACCAGACACCCCTTGATGATAGCTTATCTACCCGAGAAGAAAAGAATCAGGCATGTTAAAATCCAACAGCTCCATCTGTATCAACCCTGAAATCTGCCCTTAGGGAGCGTCAAGTGGCTCCTATACATGTCACATGGTTGAAATAACTAAAGATTAGCATTAAAGGGATTCTATCATTAGAATACCCTTTTTTAACTAAATACATGTAGGAATAGCCTTAAGAAAGGCTATTCTTCTTCTACCACAAGAAAATGCCCGACTGCGCATGTCCATAGGCCATTTTCCTGTGGCCTCTCCCATTCGGCCACAGGAAAATGGCTGATGGACATGCGCAGTCAGCACTTTAAGATGAAGATGCGATGGGAGCGCAAGAGACGAGGCAGAGAAGACGACAAAGGTATCGCTGGAGAGTTTTCAGACAGTACAGGGGACGCTCCAGTAAACTAATTTACATAACGACGGAAACCAGGAATATCTACCGAATGGCAGCGCAGAGAAGACTTCTAAAGGTAGGAGAAGAATAGCCTCTCTTAAGGCTATTCCTACGTATATTTAGTTAAGGGTATTCTAGTGATAGAATCCCTTGAAACCATATGCAGAAATGTATCATTCTAAAGAGCTCACTGAATTTCAGTGTGGTACCATCATAGGATGTCACCACTGTAATAAGTCAATTAGTAACATTTCTTCCCTCCTAGATATTCCATAATCATCCATGGTGTTATGGAACAGTGGAAGCATTTAGTCAGCCATGAAGAGACAAACCAAGAAAAGTTACAGAGTAGAGTTGCCAAGAGCTGAGGCCAATAGTGCAGAAAACGCTCCAACACTCTCTGACTCTCATAACTGCAGATCTCCGAACATCCTCTGGCATTAACATTAGAACAATTACTTTGCTTTATGGTATTGGATTCCCATGGCCAAGAAGCTGCATGCAGGCCTAACACCACCAAGCACAATGCCAAATGTCATGCGTAGGGGGTGTAAAGCAGGTCGCACTAGACTCCAGAGCAGTGTGTGTTTTGTATAGGGGCGAGTCACACTTTTCTATTTGGCAGCATTATGGACATGTCTGGGTTTGATGAATAACAGGAGAACTTGACCTGCCTGACTGCATTGTGCCAACTGGTGGAGGAGGGATATAGATATGGGTCTTGGTCTAAACCCTTTGTAGCAGAGAAAGGAAAGCTTAGTTCTACATTGTACCATGACATTTCGGACAATTTTGTGGTAACAGATTGGGAAAGGCTCTTTTCTGTTCCAGGATGGCTGTACCCAATAAAGAAAGGAACTTAAAAGCATGGTTGGGTTTGTTTAGTGGAAGAACTTGACTGGCCAGCCCAGACCTCTGACCAGAACCCCATATCACATCTTTGGGGTGATCGAGAAAGGAGACTGTGGCCTTCTAATCCAATATCAATGTCTGACCTCACAAATGCACTTCTGGACGAATGGGAAAATTCTCCAAAATCTAGCAGAAAGTCTTCCCAGAAGAATGGGAGCTGTTGTAGCTGTACTGGGGGGAGAAGGGGGGGGGTCAACTCCATATTAATGCCTATGGATTTAGAATGAGAAGTCATAAAACCTCCTTTGAGTGTCATGTGTAGGTGTAGTAACTCCAGCAGGTAATGGCCCTATTTACTTACCGATTCTCGCTCCTGCTCATGGCTGCCGACACTTCCCCTTCTGCGGAGGCTGTGATCAGGAGAGGGGATCAGTAAGTAAGGCCGCGGGCCCGTGAACGCCACAAACACCACTATCATTATACTCGGGGGGGGGGGGGGGTCTTCTAGATGTTCGCCTTGGGGCCCTGCCATTCCTAGTTATGCCACTGAGTACAGTGCATATATATATATATATATATATATATATTACAGTGAGTAAGAAACCACATGACATGACACACTTGTGCTCAAGTCTCAGTATGGTAGCCATTGTCCTAGACAGAGCAATACATGAATGAAGTCTGTATAATACTGTAGGAACACACAGAGAGCCATTGGCTTGTTTCCCCCTGTGTGACAATCCCATTTATTTACTGAGAGCAGAAATTTACTAACCAAGAGGACAAAAAATAAAATCACTGTGAAATTTAAAGATCAATTCAGAAAATAGAAGCCGGGATTCCAGGTCAATATGCTCCTTGTTACACAATGTGGAAGGCATGGGGATGGATAGATTGTTTTTTTGAGGGTTTTCTACTTTATATGGTAAAACTGAGAAAATAATAAAACTGAATGAAAACAACAAAGAACACATTAACAGAGATAGCGCATGTGCAGAAAACACAATAGAGAGTTCCCCTCTCAATAATATAGAATCTTCTAGAGAAAAGAACATTGGAAGGAACAGTCAAGTTAGGAAGATGGTTTGGCCATTTTGTGCAAGACTCTTCCAATAAGACAAGTACTAGACCTTCCTACTATGTGTCTTACCTGTTTTTTGCACTTGAATTATTTTGCTGTAGACAGCATCTGAAGTCTCTATTAGTGTCCGGCTGGCCTGTATGAACTGAAAGAAACAGACAGTATAGTCAAACACAGCGGTGCGACACATACACAGTAATGTTACTGCTATTATATAAGTGCGTGGGTTTCAGTGGCCCCTAGTACAGCATGTGCATGCCATATGTATGATCCAACATGTATACCCTATACTTGACAGTGTTGTGTGAACGGGAGGATACAACTTTATACAACCCAGGAATATACCGTATATACTCGAGTATATACGGTAGCTATTGCTTCTTTTTAGATGGGACCCAGAGAATACCCCCGGGGTCTGCTTAAATGCTCTGTGCACAGAAATAATAATAGAATAATGTTAGTAACTAGAACACTATGTATGTTACCTGTTACCTATTATTTCCTGTCCTTTCTGTGTCTTTTTTAGTATTGAAGAACAAAGGGAATTCAGACATAGCAACTGCATAATATATAATACAGTAAGAAGTGCTGCAATCCACAGATCAGAGATATAAAAGAATCCAGAGCCCTCCAGAGAATTACAAGTTATGGAAAATAAATTGCCTTTGATAATATACAGCAAAAGAACATTTAGTGCAAAGAGGTCAATCCCACAACCTGCGCAATTCCCAGAAGATGATTGTTTCATTGAGCCCACACATTCGGTAGCGACAGGTCAGCCATTGTCATGTTATAATCACTTGATCATTGCCAATTGCAAGGAAAAGTTACAAAAATAGATGTAAATCCCACGCAGCCAGCCTTCTATTTTTATACAACCTTCTATATATCGTATATACACCAACCGCAGTGCTGGGAATGCGTGACCCTTTCTGCTGAACATAATACAGGCGCTGTGGGTGTAGAGATCTCTGTGCTTCCTGCTGACTCAGACATACTGCTCAGGTAGAGGTCAGGTAGTGTACAACCTTCACTACCAGCCATACAAGAGAGGACATTATACTGTATTCCATTATAGAAGATTAGATAGCTATATCATAAGCAGATGTCATGAGGATGGATTTGTGCAATATTACACACGACTGCATTCAGTATCTTTATATAATAGACATGCAGATGCAGGAATGACAAAAAGAAATATTAGTCTCTATGGGGATGAAAGGGTTTAGTAGTTAGATATCAAGTGAAGGACGTCCTTAAAGCTTTAAGGGGATTCTATCATTAGAATTCCCTTTTTTAACCAAGTACACGTAGGAATAGCCTTAAGAAAGACTATTCTTCTCTTACCTGTATTATTCTAATCCGTGCCGCCATTCCTGAGAAACTTCTTCTTTCTTCCATATGTAAATAAGTTTTCAGACAGCATTGGGGCGTTCCCCTGCACTCAAACAGAACTGGGGGCATCCTCTATGCGGTTCAAAAACTCTCCAGCGACCACCTCCGCCTTCTTCTCCAGACGGCCTCTTCTGCCACGTCACCTTCGAGTCTTCAACCAAAAGCAACGACTGCGCATGTCCGTTGGCCATTTTCTTCTGGCTGAATGGGAGAGGCCACAGGAAAATGGCTGACAGACATCGGCAAGAGCTGAGTGCACAGGCCATTTTTTGAAGGCGCTTAAGCGCACCTGTACAGTACGCTCCTGTAGTTCTATGGAGAACAGGAGCATACTGCCCATGCGCTTGTAAGCGGCCTTCAAAAAATGGCCGCCGGCCGGCCTGTGCACACGGCTCTTGCCTGCGTTCCGATGGCAGAGCGACTGCGGAAGAAGATGGAGGCGTCGCTTGAGAGAATTCTCTGGCAGCATTGGGGACGCCCCCAGTGCTGCGAGAGAACTCATTTTCATACCGGTAAAAAACGGTATTTTTACCGAACGGTGGGCCAGAGGCGACTGATAAAAAGGGAGACGAATAGCCTTTCTTAAGGCTATTCCAATGTGTTAACTAGAAAAAAAAAACATTTTAATGGTAGAATCCCTTTAAGAGAAGAAAAGCCTTTCTTAAGGCCATTCCTACGTGTACTTAGTTAAAAAGGGTATTCTAATGATAGAATCCCTTTAATAATGTGTATGGAGTCCTACTGTTCCCACCAGTCTATACTACAAAAAAAATTAGGCATGCTTCAATCACACTAAGACGTTCCCTATAAAACAGTGATACAGACATTAACATTTGCCAAATGTCTCTCAGTCGTGACCCGTCCCTGAGACCATGCAGTAGAGAAGTAGCAAATCTGCCTGTATCACCATATTACTTGTGTACACTTACCGCCTCATATGACGTGAGAACCTTTTTTAAGAGATCGGGTACTGGCCCTTGAGCCTCCAGGAGGGGATACTGGGAGCGAAGGTTGAGGGTCACAGTGAGAGGGCTATCGCTGTTGAGAAGCCATGCCGAAAGAGTGAGGATACACTGCTTCATATTTGCAGCTGGCGTCAGGCCACAGAGCTCTTTGAAAGACACCAATGCATTCTGCAACAAAGTCAACCAAAATAATATTACTTAATAGTAGCGGTAGATAGTAGATAATAGCTGCATGGACCCGTTACCTGGGCGGATGGAGGTTTATCGATATTGAGTTAACTCTGAACCAAATAGGGATGAAATTAACATGAACTCTCTTTTTGTGCCTAGAAAAAGTGACCTTATTCGCCACGTCTAGTAGTGTCCATGTTTCATTTTCCAAGTGCATTAAGCTAACTTCCAACAAGCTGCCATGTTCACTTTGATAAATGATATAGTTTCTGACATGAGACCCCCTGAGGTAAATTTACTAAATGAAATGCCTTAAAAAGGGCTATCCAGGGATTGAGATTAGTTTACTTGATCCTGTGAACTCCTGATAATGGACCCTTGGGTTCTGGCCTGATTCCGACCCTCAGGTCACGTTATCTGAACTACCACTCCCACTCAAGTTGTCCTGCCCCCCGTCCTCCTTCTCTGATCTCACAGGTATAGGGATTGGCTGTACTGATGGCCGCCATGATGATGATGATGATGTCGTCACCTCCCTTAGGATATATAATTACCTGTGAGAGGAGGGAGTGGAACAACCTGGAGGTTGGGGCTCGATCCAATCACGTGACCCAGGGGTCAACAACTCCTTGAGGAAATTTATTAACACTGGCGTTCTATGCCAATCTCCCCGCTGGCACTAAACGTGCCCTACTTATTAAGAGACTCTGGCCACCAGAAAACTGCCATAAATTGGTCAGAAACTTCCCCCCATTATGATAAATTTGGCAAATCCTTAGCGTGCCTGCTCTACTATTAGACATGGTTAGTAAATCCGCCCCAGTGGTCTTTGTCCCTCGCACTTCAACTTTGATAGGGTTGTAGGACACCCATGTTCATGAGTTGAGCCAACTTCCTCCCATAAGTATGAATGACACTGCTGGAAGCTGAGGGAAGAACCCTGCGTGACCAACGATTTAGAATAAAAAATTTGGACCATTCCCATCTAGTAAGCTGCCCGCTTAAAGAGGGCGATCTAATCTAGCTGTCTCCCATAGAATAACCTGGCCGTGGAAGAAGAGGTTACCTTAGGACAGGCTTGGGTTTCACTAGCAGAATGATCCCGTGTTCGCGTGTCCTAATTACAGACCAGAATTTCGGTAACTCTGTATTAGACTCAGAGAGCACAGCCAGATTTTAATACCCATTCGGCTTATGTTTAATTAAAAGGTTGAAGCAGGAGAAAAGAAAGAAAAGTAGCACAAGGAGCGTAAGAGAATATAGTGGGGAAACTTGTCTAAAGGGATTATTCACTTGTGATGTACAAAGAACCACCAAGGTCTTAATTCTACACATAAAAGGTTTGATAATGGCTTCAAGAATGAAATAAAGAAAAGATGTAAACCGGTTACCTGCACATTTTCACGGAGATCCGTAGCCTCGCGTACAGCCTGAGTGGCCGTCCTGAATACTTCATCTATGGCTTTGATGCCAGTAGTCTTTGTTGAAGTATATTCACGGACCTTTTTCCCCTTGCGCACAGACAGCCCTCTCTTATGGGCCTTTCCACCACCGCGCCGGTTAGTAATTGCTATGTGTACAAACAACGTGGTATTTTGGAGAAACTCTCCTGTCAAAGACTGCAATGGGACATGTCTAAAGCCAGTTTGCAAGCATTCAAAGGGAATAGTATATTGGGCTATGAATTCATCGCCAATATAGTCGTCATCGAGAACCACAAATCGCAAAATTGCCAGTTCTGGAAGATTGATGTGAAATTCAAAGCTTTCATCAAATATGGGATTGTCTCCATTGTGGGTGACGGTCTTTGTTCGATGTTCTGCACAGTCAGCAGGTATTCCATGTATCTCTACGTACACATATGGTTCTACTACATCTCCTTTTGCTCCTGACCCTTTAGGTTTTGGGAGGTTCTGACCACTAATGATTTTGAGATGGAGAAGTTGTGCTGAGACACCAGGCAAAGAATCCTTAGCGTTTGCACTGAAATATGATACTTCTTCCCTCATTATTGAGGGGCGGAGGACGTAGCCACAGTTTCCATTCTGGCGGAACCATCCAGTATTGAGGTCCATCATAAGTCCTGGGGTTTGGTAGTTCATGGCCACAATCTGACAACCACATTTCCAGAAATCTTGGGGATTCATATTGCTAGAATCTATTCTCATTGAGCTTGGGTAGACCCTCGAAAGGAATTTTTTGTTATACTTCACAAAATCTTCAGGATATTCATTGGCAAAACGACTGGCAGTAACTTCATTAAAAGAGCAAACTTGCCAGTACTTTTGGCTCCTTTTGGATATTTCAAAGTCCTTAAACCTTACAGACTGACACAGGGTGACCTGGTCTGAAAGTTCTTTACAAAGGCGCAGCTTTCTTTGGCCAGTTCCATTGACGTGTTCTCTTCCATCATGTCCCAATCTCCTGGCTATCTCCATTCCTTCGTCTTCGTCAGTGACATCTCCCTCAGAGTCGGAGTGATTTGGAGGCAGCTTTTTACCCTTTATTAAGATCTTTCCTTTAAGCTGTTCTGGAGAAGGTAGATAGTTTTCATCAATACAAGGTGGTTGATTGTAAATTTTGTCTCCAAGAATCTTCTTCAAGCACTGTGCCATGATACGCTGTTGACGCACAGTGCAGTGAATTACCAAGCAAAGAATTAGGGGGTATTCTGATGCTTCAAATGCATATTTGTCTATGACACTTACAACGCTACGGAAAGCCACCTGTGATACCACAGAAAGTCCAAGGTATATAAGAGGCTCATTGTCAGGACCGTCCCACACAACAAGTTCAATGCTGCGGCAACCCATTTTAAGGGCATGTATATACCCACTGATGTCCGATGTGCCCCAATAGTGGTCTTCCATTTGACATGCACTGTGAGCAGAATTTATGTAGTAGTGAGACAGTGGCCTAGTCATGTCCTGACAAACCACTTTATGGTGAGGATCAAAAATATTACAGTCTGAAGAAAGGAGATAGCGGGTGAAACCATCAATGGTAAGGTAACCCTTTTCACGTCCTTCTTTGGAGGGCTCATATTTATTGATGATTTCAAGAGATGTAGTCTCATTGACCTCTTCCATGCCTTGTTCCACCTCCATAAATATCATAAGATCTTTTAAGTCCAAATATTCTTTATTGCTAGAAAATTGCACTAGTAAAAAGAAGACCTCCGGCCTGGTACACAGGTCACAGTATGCTTCTATAAACACATCACAGGTAATGTTACCACCAAATTTTTCACTGACTTTCTGCAGTTCCTTAAACTTTAACTCCACCGTTGATGTCTTCATCCCTGGGTTAAGTCCCTTGATAAGCTGAATGGCTCTAGATAAAGGAATCTGTCCTCCTTTCTCTATATCTGCTATCTCAAAAAGAGAGGAGATCCATAGAGTCCTCAAACTTGTTTGATTGGCTCCTAGGACATCTGGAGTGTGCTTTCCATAAGAAACCAAGTACCTGAGTCCCATCACCCAAGTATTGACAATATCAGCAGTGCTGGCAACCAAGTCCAATGATTCATAGTTCTCCCCATAAATTATAGAAAAGGCACATTCTTCTGGAAACTGGTCAGACAACCCATTACTTCGCAAAACTGGCGTTTTCTTTCCTACCCGAACCTCGCGAATTGATTTGATTTCCAGTTTGGCTTTCTCTGAATCTTTTTTGGAAGGCTCCCATCGGAGAAAACGCATATCTGGATCTAACAGGAAAAACCGATTGTACATCCTGGAGTTGGAACGCACTTTCTTCATTTCACAGCCTTCCAACATGAAGGAAATGCAAGCTGCGGTGCTGTTGATTTTGCGGTTGTTGGGCATGGTGCTGAATGACACTGTCTTCTTTTGCTTCTGACGGGATCCATCCTAGAAAACCAAATGACAAAGAATGTATTAAAGACTATATGCCAACACTGCAATACAATCCTAAAGGAATACCGGCCAAAGACTAAGGCTACATTCAGACATCGCTTGGATCTGTAAAATAGCCAGATTTACTGTTACAAATGGGATATAACACCATCAAGGTTAACATGAAAGCATTTCCTACGGCAGCCTTTGGGTGTTTTTCTGCATTTTTACATCATTTGCAATTTTCAACAGCTTTGAGATTTTTCAGCGTGTGATAAAACATTGACATTGTAGTGTTCATACAGTGTGGTTGATAACGGTGGTTTTAAAACATAGTAATATTATATGTGAGTGCACAAACAGCCTAAGGGCTCATTCACATGGTGCAAGAGGGGGCGGATTTTGGCGCTGAATCCACGTCAGAATCCGCCCCCTCACAATGGAGGTCTATGTAGACCGCTAGCTTACTTATTTCCGTGAGTGGCATGTTGGCGCTCAAGGAAAAAAGAAGCGAGCTGCCCTTTCTTCAGGCGGATTCCGCGACTGATTCAGCCCTGGCGTCCGTCTCGTGGCAGCACCCTCCGTACTAGGCCCATTCATTTGGGCTTACTCCAGAGCGGGAAGCCACGACAGTCGTGGCAGGTGCATTTTGGCCCTATTGACTCAATTTATTCTGCAGGAGAGCAGCACTCCCAAAATATAGAGTCTATGTTCTTAGGAACTCTATTCAGTATAAAGAAGAGCAAGGAGTCCTGGAGGTGATGGTATGGTCTCAAAGGAGTCCTGATCTCAATATCATTCGGTCTCTCTGGGATTACATGAAGAAATAGAAGAAGTGGAGAAAGGCTATATCCACAGAAGATCTGCCTTCTCACCTCTCCCCGGGCCTCTGCTTCTAGTGCTGGCAGATCCGGCCTTCAGTTTACAGGCCACGTACAGTTTGTGAAGAGGTCACTGCTGAGGCCTATCATTGGATATTACTGATGACCTGTACACAGAAGACTGTAGTTTCTGCCATTGGAAACAGATGCCGGGGAGAAGTTTATTTTATATGTTCATGGACCCTCCAGCAGACGCATTAAACAAAACAAACCAAACACAAAAAAGCTGGACAGCCCCTTTAACAATGCACTGGAGAACAGTCCAGGACTCTTCTTCAGCGGCCTCAGGTCATGTGCTAGTAAGATCCTATAATGGGCAGATAATACAGAGAATGAGAGGCCCCCTTGAATGTATATGATGAGGGGGCACATGGTGTCACTGTCCCCAGGAGTTTATATTAATTATTTATTTCGATAAATTTAATCTAATTTGGTTTGGTCTTCTTTTATTATCCCCCTATTTCTTGAGGTAATTCTACAAGATGGTGCTTACCAGTTGGGGTTAAGCAAGGTCAGCTGTGCCCTTGGCATGAGTAGGTTCTGGAAGTTTCTTTCTTGATAATCGGCCCAGTAATGGCCTAGCAGCGGATTGCCAGATGTTTCTGCCCAGCAACGAGCTTATCAGCTGATTGGACAGCTGTTTGTGAAAGGCGGGAAATTTGAAGATAAAAGACTGCTCAGCTGGTAGCTCTGTGACAGTTCCTGAGGAGACCAGCTGGAGGAAGTCAACGCCCACCCGCCCGCCCAATATGTCAATTATGGACTGTCGTGGAGGTTTATTAGTGGGGGTTTTAGTCGCCCAGCTATCGCTGGGAGGACTGTAAGTTTACTGTATTGTTATTTGGTTTTATGGTATTTTGGTTCTATTTATTTAATATTTATAAAGTTTGAAGTTTTAATGATGATTTAATTATTTATTTATTGTTGGATTGGTAACCCCATAAACACTACGGCCATTTATCTTCCATTAAAAAGTTGTTGTGTTTTTATTTCATTGATTTGAAGTTTAAAGTTAATTTAATGAAGGTTGTTTTTTCCTGTGGGTCATGTGACACCATGAGGTGTTGACAGGAGTCAGAGCAGCACAACTGTTTCCTAGAATCGGATGCTAGAATTTGGCAGATATCACGGCCATCAATACTGTGCCGATAGGAGTCTGATGGCATACATATATATAACTCATCCAGGCTGCTCTTGTCTTTTGAGATTCCAAGCTTCATTGCTCGCCCCTTGCAGTTGTGATGTGTCTTATTACTTTAGGCTATATCTCTGCTTCAAAGAGGACACTCTATACGAGCTAGTAAGAAATCAGAGTACGAGATATTGTGAGTCATCGCCATGACACGGTTGCTCAATGAGTTAACTGTTTTTCCCTTAAGAAACCAAAAGCAATAGTGGAGTTTTCTACGGCAAGACTGAGAATTTAGAAAAAATATAAAGCACAGTTCACACTTAAACTTTCGCTGCTGATGTTTAACCCTTTATCAGAAGCCAAAATTTAAAATACAACTTGAAATCTAAAAAGAAACATAATATTTACTACAAGAACATATACCAAAGCATAAAACTTGAAAACATTATACCCTTCTAAAAGAGAGACCCAAAAACTGTCCTTTACCACTTAATCTCGTGTAGCCGTGACGTGAATCTCTAGCACCCCCCCCCCCCCCCCCCGTGGGCCTCATTAAATCCCACAGATTAAGCAGAACTAATGAGCCCGTTTACAGTGAGATAAGCAGAGATTGCAAGCTAATGATCCAGCACTGGAACAAACAGGCGGCCTGCTTCTAGATTGTATACCCATTAACCCACTGATGGCACAGCCAGGGGTTCCATAGCCAGGGTAAGAGGCGACAATCCAAAAACCAGGCAGGATTTCATAACAAAAATGATTTGTTAAGATGAGGTTGATGCAGCTGCGTCATGAAATACCAGACCGTGATTTAGGGTTTACAAAGTGAAGGAATTTCAAGTCCTTGCAATCTTGAATGAATGGGATTGTGACTTCCCTCTCGTAATAAATCCCAGATTCTCATATAAGGGGCAGCACATTATCATTATCTAAACAGAGAGACTACTTCTATGGTGTATGTGCAGGGAATACATATAGATGTCAGACATGCAAGTGGCCCCCATCATAACAATTTCCCCTTGACCCATACTCAGAAATAAGCTATAAATTCATCCCTTATTCTCTTTCATGGCCGCTGAAACTTTGCAATGGGACCACCCATCCTGCTTTCTTAGGAAGAACAGATCTGCACTTCAAGTCTATATTGAAGCATAGAAAGCATTTTAGATCATATATATATATATATATATATATATATATATATATATATATATATATATATATATATATATATATGTGACCTTCCAAAGACATTCACAGAGCTGACATCTACTTGCGGTAAAAGTGACATAATGTTATTAGTGTACAACATGAAGCAATACATAGAAGTCCTTGAAGGCAATAGAGCCTAAAATATAAATGGTCCAAAATTATGGCCATCAGGTGACCATCTTCAGCAGATATCTAAGAATGCTTAAAAAAGAAAATGTAGGGTCTGATATAAGGACACAGGACTATGCACTTCTGAGTAAGAGGAGAATCAACCCCTCCCCTCTCCATTCACTATGTGAAGACAGAACAGAACCTCCCTCTCTAGACATCTTGCTTATCTCTCCCCCCCCCCCCCCCGACATCCCAGAGTCCCCACCCATCTGGACATGTACTTATGTGATGGAGAGGAGGACAACTCTGACAAAGAGAGAAGCCTATAAATAGCGGAAATATTGGAGGTGCTCGCCCGGCATAGTTTCTCAAACTCCGTGGGGGGAGAGACCCGTAAGGAGCCCAATTGTGCTCTAGCAAAATGTGCTATCTGTTAGTAATGCATCCACTCAGTGACCGGCATATCCAATGTTGAGGTAAAGTAATCAAAAGGCCTGAGCCTTTGGGAGGGAGGGGTTTGTAGAGAAACAAGACCATTGAGGACGATCGGGAAGCCAATGAAAATCACTTAGAGCACACATTCCAAATCTCTCTGGTGAATCTAATGGGGCCGAGGATTGGAGTAGCAAGTGTGTGTGTGGGGGGGGGGGGGGGGGGACAAGACCATAAGAGAGCATTAGGATGGACAGGGGCCAACCAAAGCTTCTCCACTTCAACCCACTTAGTGTAGGCCTGTGGTGGTGCCCAGAACAGGATAACCCAGAGATGGGCCACCCAATAGTAAAGCAACAAGTGCGGAACAGCCAGTCCCCCCTCTCCCTTGCCAGCAAGCTTCACAGAGACATCTTGCTTATCTAACGTATCTATGGACAGACTTCCTTGGTAAGGAGAAGAAAAAAAAGGGAGTTAATTGCAAATTAGCTAGAAGGGGGAGAAACAGGTGGAAGAAACTTTAGAGAGGTTTATCAACCCAAGAAGCAGAAACTTTTTTTTTTTTTTTTTAAACTGTAATTTTTATTGTAAGTTTTGGTATTACAAAATACAAAAGCCAGAGAAAATCTGGAATGCAGTAAAGAAATATACAAGAGGGAGGGAAAGAAAAGAAAAACAAACAAACCGCACCATCAAAAAGAAAAATGGCGTACATAACAGTAGTACAATGGGAAAAAAATAGGGAGACAAGGGAGGGGAGGGGGAATATTAGGGAAATTAGTCCAAGACCATTGAGGGCACAATAAGTATCCCAGGATGACCAAATCGCTTGGAACGCATCGAGGGAAGGATTTAACGAAGCCGTCATACTCTCCAAGCTATAAATATCTTTAATACGTCCAATAAGGTCAGACCCAGAGGGAGGGGAGGCCCTCCTTCAGTGTAGGGCAATAAGGGTTTTGGCAGCTGTACAGAGTTAGAGAAACAACTTAGAAGAGTGCTTACCAAGATGGGTAGGAGGGAGACTAAGCAAGTAGGTAAGGGGGTCTAAAGTGATACCCTGAATTAAAAAGGCATCAGTCAAAGATTTAAACTCCTGCCAAAATGGGCGTATCCCCGGGCATTCGCAGAATATATTAAACAAGGTACCAATACCTGTTATACAGCGCCAACAATGGGGGGGGGGGATGCTAGGATTAAGGGAGTGCAGTAATGCAGGGGTATGGTACCAGTGCATAAGCAACTTGTACTGAGTCTCACGGAATGTTATGCACAGAGAGGATTTAGCAGCCCGGGACCAGATGAGCTGCCACTGCCCAGGGCGAGATCTGAATTCCCAGGTAGCGAAGGGAGTGGACTTTCCATTGGAAGTCAAAATTAGACTTAAGTAGTTGCAAGGAGGCACTAGAGATGTTTAAGGGAAGGGCTTCAGTTTTAGAGGAATTCACCTTGTAGCCTGAAAAATTCCCATAGACCTGGAGAACTAAGAGGAGGTTGGGGAGGGAAGTAGGGGGAATAGTAAGAGTCAGTAGGACATCGTCTGCAAAGAGTCTAAGCTTGAAGTCCTTATCTCTAAGCTTAACCCCTGTTATATCGGGATTGGAGCGAATCAGAGAGGCAAGGGGCTCAATGCAGAGGGCAAATATTAGCAGAGATAAAGGACAGCCCTGTCGCGTCCGATTATGTATGGGAAAAGGGGCAGAGACAGAGTTAAGGAGTTTCACTTCAGCGGAGGGGCAAGAATACAGATCCTTGATCACCGATAGAAAAGCCCCAGAGAGGCCAAATCTCTAGACAGACATGAAGGACCAGTCAAGACGATCAAAAGCCTTCTCGGCATCAAGGCTCAAGAGGAGGTTGGGAGTCACAGAGTGTTTGGCAACGTCAATCAGATCCACAGTCCTTCTGGTGTTGTCTCCCCTTTGGCGACAAGGGACGAAGCCCACCTGGTCCTTGTGGATGAGGTATGGAAGCCAAGTGCCGAGCCTATTAGCAAGGATCTTAGTGAAAAATTTTAAATCAGTATTTAAAAACGCAATGGGGTGATAGTTAGAGCATTCCTGATAGTCCTTATGGGGTTTAGGAACCAAGGTGATATGGGAGTGTAGCATGTTCTGGGGGATGGGAGCACCTTCAAGAAAAGAGTTAAAAAGACGGTTCATGTTAGGGAGCAGGTCAGATTGAAAAGTCTTGTAATAAAGATACGTGAACCCAGCAGAAACATTTCTAATTAAACTGCATTACATTGTGGTCCAGAATCACACGATCTGTGCAATGTCTGAAAAGTCAGTGACCGTTTCTTTGCAACAGTTTAAATAATGCTTAAGAAAAAACTAAAAATTAAAAATCACCCCCAAAAACTGTACAGATAATTGAAGATGTGCATGGACCACAAAAAGTAAACTTCAGTCAACTTTAGCCCTTGGTCTGCAAACAGGACCTCCCTAATAGGTGGTGAAGAAACCAAGATTACCTACACCAACCACACAACACCAAGGGTTTTTTTTTTTTTTTTTTTTTTTATAGTCAGGTTTTAACTCCCTCATGATCTGATGAACTGTCCTCGGACATATGGAATATGTTATGGCCACACATGCCCCACTAAATAATAAGTCATTTTACTACTACACCTACAAAGAAAACATCCTCAAGTTGCGAATGTCTGTCGCTTCCCACCTATCCGTCACAAATGACTATAATTTGTTATACAATTTATTTGTAGTTCAAAATAGACTAAGAATTGGGCACATTTTGGATCTTTTTAGCTAATATATGCAAATCTATACATTCACTTTAACGCATGGATTTTTTAAAAAATTATTCATATTACATTTTTTACTAGTAGAATACCTGCGGCTTCGCTCAAGGAAAATATGTTGAATTGTTGGTTATGCTAAAGTAAAATTTTCAGTATCACACTGAAATTGACATTTTCAGAGCTACAGTAAATCTTTTTTTCCACTTTACATTTTTATTATTTTGGCATTTTACTAATTTGTCGTAACATTGATGTGAACGACAATTTTTTTTCATTTCAACATTTTTATTGATTTTACATATTCAATACATATTATGTAGTATAAACTATTACAGCTATTTTTAGTCAAAATTAAAATGTATGCACAAACTGCACAAACATATAAAACATTTACACCCAATTGACAACTTAGTACAGTGATGGCGAACCTTTTAGAGACCGGAGTGCCCAAACTGCAACCCAAAACCCACTAAATTATCTTGAAGTGCCAACACGGCAATTTATCCTTAATACTATTGCAGACAGTCACAGACCCACAAATTACAGTTGTGTGAATGGGGCTTTACAGAGCTTTCAATAATACAAACAACTTCGTACTGAAATGTAAAGGTCTCCGCATTTAGTACTTTGAACAATTAATGTTCACAATTTACATCACACAGGATCTGTGTTATAGTGACCATGCAAAGTTATTACATCTTGCACGAATATCACGTCTGCTATAAAACAGATACTGTGTGATATAAATAGTGAGGGGACCCCAGACAGTATTATATGCTCCGCGGTAGCCCCCCCACAGTAGGCCCACTACACAATATTATATTCTCCACAGTACCACAGTAGCCCCCCACAGGATTATATGCTCCACAGTGGCACCCACACACAGTATATGCTTATCAATACGCCCCCCAGTATATGTTCCTCAGTACCCCCCCCCACACAGTATTATATGCTACTCAGTACGCTCTCCCAGTATTATATGCTCCTCAGTACATACACACACACAGTATAATATGCTCCTCAGTACGCTCTACAGTATGACTGACTGACTGACTGACACACACACACACACTCACACAAACTCCTATACTTACCCATGAAAAGCCGCCAGCGTCCACCTCCTTCTGACTGCGGGCGCTGATGACTCACGTCATCGCGCCTGCTTCGGGGCAGAGGTCAAACTCTGCAGTCAGTGTAGGCCGCAGTTGTGCGATCTGCGGCCTACACTGACAGCTTTCAGCTGTATGTGAATTTGCACATACAACTGAAGGCAGCGATGCATGCGGTCGCCCGGATTGCTCACTTCCTTCTCCACATAAGCGCCTATCGCGCTGTACTGTGGAGCGGGGAGGAACACCCCCTCCCTCTGCTCACAGTGCTTGTCCATAGACGAGTATTATCAGGAGGGGAGGGGGCGTTCCTCCCCGCTCACACTGTACAGCGCGATAGGCGCTGCTGGGCAGAAGGACGTACCTGACTGACTGTCAGAAACGCCCTTCTGACTGTAAAGAGCTACGGTACCGGGACCAATAGCTCTTCACCCGGGGCACAGATCGGGAAAGCCGATAGTGCACTGAATTCAGCGCACTGTCAGCTTTCCAGCAGTATATGGAACTGCCTGTGCCCAAATCAGTGAAGGATCCTCTTTAAATACCAGCAATGGGAATGGATACCAGAAAATGTTCGCAGTTTACTTTTGGACATTTCCTTGCCTCTGAAGGGATCCAAATGAAATTTGTCTTGCTATATACAGTATGCCATACACAAAACCATAATATGGCTTAAAAATCTTGAGACAAATACCACATACATACAACCCAACTTTTATAATCTGTTTATTGCATCAAAGGCCAAGTCTGTAACCTTACCCACCGAGACGGAATTCTTTGTTTATTCACATCTTAGCCACAAATCGACTAGAAACTTATCCGGGCTCCTCAAATCAAGTTATGTCAACTAGAAGAAATCTGGCAATGGTAACTAGATTGGAGACGGTAGGGATTATAGCAAGCATAAGGTAGGAATAGATTATACGTTAGCAAATATCAAATCTCTAATGTTTCCAATGAAGATTATCATTTTATGGTACAGTATGTATGTTTACCTCTCTGAACTTCCCATGATGTAAGTAGAGGAGATTTCCTGTTCCCCACCCAAGACTGAAAATAGTTCTACACACAAATCTGACAAGTAAATAAATAGTGGGAATGTATATAGACCAAAAATAGTGCAATAAATAGTGCAAAAAATAAAAAAAATAAAAGTAGAAAATTACTGCAAAACACATACACAATAGGTATCCCTGTGTCTGAAAGTGCCCAGTCTACTGAATATAGGGGATCTGCACTGCTCCTGTTCCGTCCGGAAGGGGTTAATAGGAGCACTGCAGATACTTTATATTCGGCCAGACCGAATTCCAAGTCCTCAAGCTCAGGGAAGGGGCAGACAGACAACCAAAACACCCCCTCCCCTTCCCCAGCACCTACAGTACCCAAAAACTCTGGCCATTTTAATTTTTGAAATTTTCCAGTAGCTGCTGCATTTCCCCCCCTCATCTTATACTCGAGTCAATAAGTTTTCCCATTTTTTTGTGGTAAAATTAGGGCCTTCGGCTTATATTTGGGTCGGCTTATACTCGAGTATATACGGTAAACCATGGGATCACAAGGCCTACAATGGCTTCACAATATCAAATGGATATGGTAGATAGACAATGGAAGGACTTACAAATCTACCCATCAACAAATAAAAATATACATTCCATGTACATTACAAAGGGTTATCCAGCTTTCTAAAAGTAGGATAGGGCATCAATTTTAGATTGCCGGGACCCTCACGGATCAGCTTAATCCACATGCCTATGCAAGCTGCAGTGCTCACACACTATACTTTTAATAGCAGCCATATTGAATACTGCAGTGATTTTATGACAGACCTGAATGCCCTGTCACAGGGAAATGATCTGATCTGCAGGGGTCTCTTTAGGACCCTGACAAACTAAAATTGATGTCTTACCCATAAGATTTAAGGTTTTAAAAAGCTAAATAATCCTATTTCAGTTTACAAACAGGTTCTGAATATTTTCAATCTCGTACAGCGTCCCATACATGTCAGAAAATTTATCTGCAACATTTTTTAGCTGCACCCTTTACTTCGTAAGGCACAAAAAGTGATAATAGGACTGGTGCAGGGTTTACAAATTGAGCCAGCACATTTATCCTAACACTCCGCCATAGTGCTAAAAAGTAAAGACAGCCACAATGAGATGTATAGATGACATAATCTTCACCAGCCCATAATATTGGAAGGACAAAGCAAATCCGTTCTGTCTCTAATAATGAGACATGGACGTAGGGGTAGATGAGCTTGAAGCCAAGTTCTCCGATATAAGACAAACCCCAGGCATGTGAAACAGACTGCTAGGGAAAGAGTTGATGTGTGAAACCCACAGGCAACTTCTGTACATAGTGTTTAAGTGCTGGAGATGTGATGTGTATCTGTCAGATGCACTCTGTGTGATCAGGCGGTGACTGACAGCGAGTAGGTGCTGCAGCCGAGCTCTTCTTGTCAGGGATGAGGATGTAAGATTACTAGAACAAAGAAACATCACATGGCTGAAATCAGAAGACGACACTGCAACACGATCTAGGAGCCCAAGAATGGCTATAGGATGCAGAGGCCCCCCTTTGTCATAAGGAATAGATGTCCATACTGCAGATGACTCATCTAATTTTTGAAGTTTAAAAAAAAAAATAAAAAAATAAAATTTATATATATATATATATATATATATATATATATATATATAACAAAATGAACACAATCTTCAGTAACCCAGGCAGCAAATGTGATGTTACTTCGTGACCGCCAAACCCGATGGTTTTCTAGGGGCCCAGCCAACCATCTAATCTCTACCTCAGTGATTTTCAACCAGTGTGCCGCGGGGAAAGTTCCCCAAACTATGGTGCCCCCTGTGTTTTGCTCCCCGGCAATGCGCAGCGATGCGCAGTCACAACTTCCTACAGTGTAGGAGCCGTGTACAATAACACATGCGCGAGATTTGAACGCTCGCGCGACTTAATGACGTCACCGAGGCCGGCGCAACAACAACATGTGCAGGGTGGCAACCTTCAGATGTTCCCGCTCACCGAGAAACTGCATGATGGCAACACTGCTGCAATGTGCGAGGTGATTGGCAGACATTTGAAAACTCTTGAGGAGAAGTTGTCGTTTCATTTCTCTTCAGCCTTCACAGAATGCCTTGACTGGGTTAGGGACCCATACAGCTCATTATCCGTTGCTGGAAAGGACATGACTTTAAAGGAGCAAGAGGAACTCATTGAACTGAAGCAAGATCGCGGTTTAAAGCTAAAGTTTGCTGATCTTCCTTTGGACAGTTTTTGGTTATCTGTTGCCAAGGACTTCCCTATTCTGGCCAACAAAGCTATTTTGACATTGCTCCCATTTTCAACCACATATCTATGAGAGCTGGGCTTCTCAAGCTTGACTGCGATAAAAACTAAAAACAGGGAGAGACTGAGAACTGTTGAGGAAGAGCTTCGTGTGTGTCTTTCCACCATTCCTGCCAGGATATCCCTTTTGTGTTCATCGAAACAAGCCCAGGTTTCACACTGAGTATAAATACATTTAGAATCTATATTATTAACTATATGTATAATATGTACTGTTTTAGTGTCATTTTGTGCCATTTTGGTTGGTGGTGTACCCCGGGATTTTTTAAGTGTAAAAAGTGTGCCGTGGCTCAAAAAAGGTTGAAAATCACTGCTCTACCTAATGATACTTACAGATGAAGTGTTGGTGTGATAGTTGTTAGTCAGACCAATATCTCGTATACAGCTACCCTATGTCCTTCAATGGTATTGAAACGAAATAGCCCAAGAAGTTACAGACCAGTAGCATGACACATTAGAAATATGGATTCTAAGACTTTTTGCACCATATCATAGGGGCATCCCTTCCTAGGCTGCAGTTATAAAAATACTAGGTCAAGGTGATGGCTCCAGCTTTCTCTCAAGTACAAGCTCAGAAATAGGATAAATGCGAAGTTTTAAAATGCATTTACTTTTGTAACGGAAGGAAAAGTTGTGTATGGCGGGCTTTTTCTTTAGTTTCAAAAGTAAACATGTCGAAAGATAGCATTAGTGTCAATGGGAATGGCCACAGATACAGTCTGTGTCCATTCCCTGCCACAGTTAATGTCTGTAGCTGTCATCCTATAACGGAAGACAGCAACAGACATTAACAATGGTAGTGTAACCCACAATTAGAGGAAATGTAGTAATAGATTACTTTTAATTGATCAGACTCCTTCACTAATGTGTGTGAATAGGGTCAGAGTGTGAACTGAAGTTTCCGTGACAGGAGTCCCATAAAAACTGAGCCCCGCATACAAATAGCAGTCCCAACATCTTTTGGGTAGCAATGGGACTCCACTCACATTAGTGTAGGAGTTGTAAGGTGATAGCTGATCTTTAGTGACCTGTAACCAAAGTCACTTTGTGGTCCTAGCCTAAAGGTCTTGTACATGTTCACAGTAACTACAAGAGTCATAAAAATCTTTATTTCACATTATCGCTCAGGTCAAAATGAGAGGTGATCCAGTGACCTCCAGAGCACATGTCCTTACGTCAGGGCCTCTTCCTGAGCAGTGAAGGATGGGGTGCTGCAAGGTAAAAATGGATACCGGAACAATGGAAGGGTCACATCTGCTGCTCATAGAATCCCTACAGGTCAGCAAGAAGGCATCTACATATATGAGTAGGAATGTCAGCATCCTGCAATTCAGGCTACAGGAAGACGGATGTCTGTACTACTTGTGTCTGCTCAACTACTATTGTTGAATAGAAGATGAAAAAAAAAATAATACAATACTGTGCAAAAGTTTTAGGCAGGTGTGCAAAGAAGTGCTGTAACTGAAATACACTTTCAAAAGTAGAAGTGTTCTAAATCTTGTTGATTGACAAAAAACAAACAAACAAACAAAAACTAAACTATATCCACAAAAGAGAAATATAAATAACATCAATATTTAGTGTGACCGCTCCTTTGGAGGAGTCCTGGAAATGATGATATGGACCCCACAGAGTCCTGATGACAATATAATCCAGTTTGTATGGGATTACATGAAGGGACAGAAGGGATTTCAGCAAGCCTGATCCTACAGAAGGACTGGGCTTAATTCTCCAAGATGTTTGGAAGAACCTTCCTGCAGAATTCCTTCAAAAACTGTCTTCAAGTGTACTGAGAAGAACTGAACTATTAACACTTACATTTCCTAAGCATTCTTAGTTTGCAGCATTTATATATACTCTACAAGTCCAATAGATACGATCATGTACATATATTTAGGGGTCACCATGACCTATATGACTATAGTACTTATAAACTATGCAGAAATTTCAACGCCATCAGCCACTGCGGTCTCAGAAATGGTCTATTATTATCATAATTGTGATGCACACTGAGAATACAATTGTTTTCCTCCAAGAATTGACACACAAGGCCCATTATATTTAGCAGCTGGTCGCCTAAGCTGGGAATAACACAAAGATAATGTGTACTTGACCCAAAGAACAAAAAGATTACACTGGCCCCCTGGAGCAGTCTAAGTGGCAACTAAAAAGTTGGATGGTTCTACTGACCCAACCTTAGATAATGATAAGAGTCTATGATAAGCAAAGTTCAGTTCACAAGAATCACCGGTTCTGGGCGATAAAGACACTATACTATGGACTCTAAAATACAAGCAGGGCTATGGAGCTGGTAAGCCAAACCACTGACCACCAACTCCACAACCTGACAGCCACGGTCAGTCAGAAGCAGTAAAGATCCGCTTATTCATTAAGAAGTTACTGACTCCTTTGAAAGAATGTGTCTCTATAGGGAAACTGATACGGGTTCCCTTTCTTTTACATATAGTTTGCTGAGCACTCCACTCTCTGAGCTCAGACTGGACTATATGATGGCCTGGGAACAAGACTTGGAGAAAACCCAAGTTATCACCCTCATCCACAAGACTCTCCATAATGCCGCACCTCCTTCTTTTTACTCCCTCATCTCTGTCTACCGCCCAACCCGTGTTCTCCGCTCACTCAATGACCTAACACTTACATCCTCTATTATCAGAACCTCCCCCGCTCATATACAAGACTTCTCTCGAGCTGCACCACTTCTCTGGAATGCTCTACCCCGGACAATCAGATTAACTCCCAATTTTTACAGTTTCAAACGCAAACTAAAGACGCATCTTTTCAGACAGGCCTATCACAATTTCTAACGTAAACCCTTAACCCTCCTCTGTCCCTGCTCCCACATTTCCCCACATGATATGATGTCATCTCAGGATAACTTTATAGGTCCAAGCTCCATCCACATGTTAAAGGACACGGCTGGTGAAGGCTCATAAAGTCTTATGTTTATGTAATGACAGTCACCTCTATTACAAAATTGTCTGACCTCTGTATAAGCAATGCCGCCCCTGCTACCTCTTGTGTCACCCCCTCTACCTCAGATTGTAAGCTCTTGCGAGCAGGGCCCTCAGTCCCATTGTGTGAAATGATTTTCTTTGTATCTTTGTGTCTGTATTTGAACCCTACAAATTGTACAGCGCTGCGGAATATGTTGGCGCTATATAAATAAAATTTATTATTATTATTAAAACCCAAACCCCAGCTCAACGAACCGAGTGATGCACGTTCATTAATAAAGGTAGTTGGCAAGTCACCCTCATGGAGCCCTCCATTAAAAAGTCTCCGCCGAACCTATTTGGTTCCCTCTAGACAACACTGGGTAAAAACTATGGTTTCACCCCTTTATTTTGTGGGTTGTGCCACTTCAGGCATCACCCTTCATATGTGGTGGACTTGCCCCTTAGCCCATCCCTTTTGGATGTCCATCCATAGGATGGTGCAACGACTATTGGCACAGTCAATCTCTTTATAACTGTCCTAATTTTCTTACTCGGCTTTGCTCAATTCCTAGGAAAGTAAATATGTCATTGTAATTGTATAATTAATTATACAATACTAAAATATTGAATCATTTTATTTTGAAGCCGCAGTCGTATTTCTCTGACTCCATCCAAAATTGGTGCTGACTCTCAGATACACAAATGGCTTGTGTTACTAAAGCCTGATATAAAAACCTTTTAAATATGGCAATAAAATGGCTGGCTGGTAACGCATGCTCCAACAGTAAGAATATAGCAAGTCAGATACGGGACGCCATCGCCTAGGACCTGAAGTAAAACACAGTTATGGCCCTTATTGTTTGTACAAAATCAATATCTCCAACAAATAAGAAGCCTTTTACACACACACAAACCCCTGACAAAATCCTTGTGTTACCATGGTTAACACCCTTACCCCCTCCCATTTATAGCATGGCTCATTATCAAAACCCATTAGACCTAACTAAACTTGGAGGCAGCCGATGCGTGCTGTAATGGACTAGACACAAGAGGCATATAGCGTTCAGAGAAAGCAGGAATGGCTAAATGGATTTTTTTTGTGTGCATTTGTTAAAATAAATGATTCTTTGCAGGGAGGCCATGTTTTATTTCTTTCATGTGTAGAAAAAAGAAATGAAATCCCCGGTCTTGCACCACAGGCTGCGACTGCACAAAGCGGTGGTATTTAGTGGTGGTGTGGGCAGAAGGTACGATGTGGCGATGTGCCCATGTGATTACTGTAGGGTATGAAGGAGGATCGTGCGCTCCCAATATTACTCATTGCGTGTCTGGCCTCTGTAAGTAATTCTCTGATGTCCATGCAAAGATGCACAAATCAAACTGCATTATACACTCGGAGGTCCGAACCGACAGAAATAGCCTTGCTGACGTGAGCCGATGTTCCCACAAGCCACAGAGGGGAACAGGATCCCCACCCCAGCCCACGTACAATGAGGGGGGTCAGGTGAACATGCCTGTGAGAAACATTACAAGCTTGGCTTACATAAGAGGATATCATTTTCTTTGCATCAGGTATAGCCATTAATGGATTATATTGTATGTGGGATAATAAGCCCCTTACTGCAATTTACAGCTACATTAGAAGACCCTGGATGGGCGCTACATGTGACATCTACATTGCACAAGAACAACTTAATATCTAAGTAAATTCTACATTTTTGATGTATACCAGGACACAGTCTTTGCATATCTTTGCTCAACAGAATTTGATCGCCACTTTTTCTATAAACTCTGCAAATAGAAGTCAAAGCCCCCATGTACCCAACCGTGTTCTTTCCACCATCCGGAAAACCACAGATCTGCAAAAAATATGTCCATATTGCAGCCATATGTTATCCATATTCACAAAAAGACTTGCACAATTCCCTAGACTTATAGGCGAGCTTGTGACACAAATCTTGTCAGGCATAGGACCTGCTCCATGTTTTGTAGATGGTTTCTACGGTCCAGACAGATTCGTAAAAACCAGATGTGCGTATGAGGCCATAGTGATACATATACTGATCCAGAACTACAGTTAATGTACGAAAAGCAACTCTAGTCATGCACATGGGACCTAATACAAGTTCCAAGCTCTACTATAAAGTGTACATATATATATGAATAGTACATGGAAGAAACTTTATATCTTTCCAAGACCACTTCTTAGGCTGCATTCCTCCTCCTTACTTTAACTCAGGATTGTTCATCAATATGGAATCCATCTCCGTACTTAGCCCCACTTACTGAAGGCTATAGAGAGGGGAGGGGGAGGAGGAGGCTGCTGCCAGGTAGTTCATTCATTTACTGCTTCATCCTCACAGAATAGCAGAGTGTGGCAGCGCCAGTTATGGTGGATCTCTTGCAGCAGCCTCCTCCTGCCACTCCATTCTCCATAGACTTCTATCTAAAAAGTATCTCAGACATATAAGTGGAGAAGAAGACATATTTCTTTAATAAGATTTCTTACAAAGTTTCTTATATTCATTTGCAGTATTGTTTTATGAAAAATACTTTTATAATTGGAGGTACAATTTAGGTTGCCTGACTAATATGTACATAACCTAAAGTGGCTAGCTGGTGTCAATAGCCGTACCTTTTAGGGGTTTTTTTTTGTTGTTGTTGTTTTTGTTTTTTTTTGTTTTTTTTTTTTTGGGGGGGGGGTAAAGTTATTTGTGGATTTCATTGCTATACCTTGCAAAGAGTACCATGAAGATAAAGAAGAGTCTATCATGCGGTGGGAGCTCGGTGGTATGGACTGGACCTGTGGGCTAATACTAGTGACATTACAGTGTCTATGAGGTTACAATATGTAAGAGGCTCAGCTGTGGATCGGCCAGCTGTTCGTTAGAAGCCATTAGTGAAGCAAAAAGCAAGTGGTTTCATTGACACCTTCAGTCTGGGCAAGTCATCTATGTCGGGTGGAGAGGAGGCCTATAAGCCCCTTAGGTGTCAGCCATTTGACTGCCGCTTAATCCACCCTGCTGAGAACACAAAAGATGTCTAAACACGGCCATAATCTTCCTACCTATAGTAATGATCTAATTGCTTGAGACCAATGGACATATGCTCCACAGGACTGTAAATGTAATAACCATCCGCTGAGCATGAAATATTCAAGCCTTATCCTACCTTCTATTTCCCTGAGAGATTGTGTCGTGTGCTACAGCAGAAGCTTGCACCTGCTCCCTCAACAACCGCATGGCTCTCCATGTCTGCCTGACTACTGCCAACTACTGAAACCATCTTCACATGTCACTTGATGTTTTATTGCTGAAAAGCCAAAAGGGAATGTTGCTCAGTAACGGATTTGAGACTTGTCTGGTTCGCAGAAAGTTTGGATTGGGAACGCTCCCACAATGATAACATTGTCCACAAAGAAAATCACATTGTTTACTGAAACAATATACAATTTCCTATTAAGTCACGGTATTTATAGCGCAAGTTCGCCATCACATTTTGTTAAGACTTTCCACAATAGATTGGACCAAGTCTATAGATCACTTATCCAAGGACTAGGTAACTGTCTGGATTAACAAATCACCTGTATGATCCAGATGAGAATGGCAGACACAGAAGTCAAGGAGAGCTGGTGGAAGATCCAAGACTTTGCTGACTTACCTCATGGGAGACCTTAGATGGGGAAAGGTTGCTGAAAATCCCAGCCTAAACCAGATTTCATAATAAATGATCATCTACAAAAGTGTTATATTTTTCGGCTTTGGATCCCGAGTAGACGATCATACAACCTGATGTTTAGGCTTTTAGAACCAGCACAATTCATGATCGCTTCAGTAAAGTCTTATATTATCTCAAAGTGGAATAAACAACTGGAAATCTAGATAGGACAAGAATCAAGGAGACAACATCAAAACTAAGGATGTGAGACAAGGAGAACAGAATGTGTTGCCTTCCTGTTTAATATCCTGCTTCCTGTAAAACAGGAACATCTACCAAACATCACTCAGAGGAGACCGGAGGAAGACGCAACATCTACACTAGCCCAATACTCATTCATAAAGAAGAATGTCTGAGGACTGTGGCACAATGTGGGAGAGCGACAGCCCAACTATTCCCAAAAAGGTCCACACCACACCCATATTTGGTAACTGTCATTAAAGGGGTGCCATGGTTTTGGTTTCCGAGTTCGGAAAACAATATTTGGTATTCCTGACCCTTCATCAGGTGTTGAAGAGTGGAACTAGTCAATGAAAAGTTATGATAGGCTGGGACACATTTCACATAGGACTACGACAAAAGAAAACCAAAATTTACATAAATTTAGAGACAATAAAAGGTCATATCTATAAACTACATGCGGACTTAAGTGGGCCATATACATTATGGCTGTTGACTCCTATCTCACCCAACTTCATCACACGTGTGCACTTCTCACCATACACATTATTATTATTATTATTGTTTATTTATTTATATAGCACCATAGCATTCCATGGTGCTTTACATTTGGGGGTTACATACAATACACAAAATATATAGGTAGATATAATACTAACAATGACCGATTGGCACGGTGGGGTAGAGGGCCCTGCCCGCGAGGGCTTACAATCTATGAATACACATGTTATGAACAGGACAAGGAGAGAAATACAGTGTGGCTTACCAACCAAAGAACAAAAGATTCAGGCAGATAAAAATCCAACAGCCCGATCCCAACATCTGGTGCAGGGGAGAGTCAGACGGTTCTCATACACATTAGATGGTCAATCTGCCCTCCACAATGAATGAACAAAAGAGAAATCTAAATCAGATCAATATCTGGAGTGATCAGCCTTTGGTGGAAACATCCTGGAAGTGATGATATGGCCCCCACAGAGCCCTGATCACAACATCATCAAGTCTGTCTGGGATTACATGTACAGACAGATGGATTGGAGCAAGCCTACATCTACAGAAGATATGTTCTTAGTTCTCCAAGATGTTTGGAATAATCTTCCTACCAGGTTTTCTTTACAAACTGTCTGCAAGTGAACCTAGAAGAATTGATGCTCACTCTTGCAAAACGCTTGCGCAATCCATAGTAGCTGTGCAGGATATTTCAGATTCCCCATTGTTATACTACTCACAACTACTACAGACTGTGACAGCAATTGACAAGGTTGAGAATCGAAGAGGCTACAGTGCTCATGCGAGATCTGCAGCCCCTTCAAACAGTTAATCAAAAAGGGTGAAGAGAGTCGATCCCTACCAATGTAATGGTAGGGATCCCTACCAATGATGGCTTACCCTTAAGATAGGCCATCACTTTAATTTGCCTGGAAAACCCCTGAAAAACTGAAGAATAGCCTACAGTAAAAAGCACAAAATAATTCACTCTGAAGATGAATCTGTCACATACTGTGAAAGCTTCATTCAGGCGGGCCGTTTCCATGGGTTGTGTGAAGTTATCATCTGATAGATTTTCTCGAATGTGACGGAACCTTTTTCATCCTATGTAAAGAAACGCACTGCTGGTCACGTGTGAAATCTGCGCAAGCAGTACAAAGCCTCATCCCTGGTCTTGCACTTCCATTGTTTTTATCTATTTCTGATACACTTATTTAGTGAATCCAAAAAAATACAAATTATTGACAATTAACCAATAAAGAATTTGGGAAGGTAGTCATGAAAAAATGCTAAGAAGTCAGATGGCAGCAACAAATTCTTAGAATTGGATACGTTGCCCCTGGGATTTGTCCATTTCTGAATTGACTAAGTAGTAGAAACCCATATGCAATGGAGCAGCGACGTGAGCGGAATAAAACCACTTGCTATTCAGTGATGAATCGCTCTGGCGATAAAGCAACAAGAACTAATCTGACTACTAGATTACAATGGAAGACCTATCTCAGGGCGGCCACTGATATATGGACAATTCGGCACATCTGACTGGTGCATTAAGGTGACAAATCCATGGGCTACACAAACTGCTATATCGGAATATACGCCACCTTACCGGAAAAGCACAATGATGAGAATTATGGCCGTCATGGCTCCTGCACACAGAGGAGCTAAGTAAATGAACCATCCAGTCTGAGAAGAGGCTCAGCCATTTACGTTAATTCTGTGCTCACAAACAAGACCACATATATCAAAGCCATCACCGCCACAGAAGTGGGAAATTATTAAAGGCATTAGAGCATAGCAAATGAGGTAACGTTTAATATAGATGTGCAAACAATCCCAACATATTGAGCAGAAAAGCAATAAATGACGTTTCTCTCAGCAGGGAACATTCACTAGTCTGATGCCTGAAATGAGACGCAGATCCTTCTCGAATAAAAGCGGAGATGGTAACTAAAGGTTCTTGCCAAGGAACGGTCAATGCTCGGAGCTAAACAAATAGGTGGACAATGGTTCTAAATGATAATATACACAATAAAAGGTTCACTTTAATTCTTTATGTACCAAAAAGCTGCAATGCAAGTACCAGAACAGTAAGACTGGGCAGATGTTTGATCTCCACCCATCTTAAGGCCTCATGAACACAACAGAGTACCAATTTTTTTTTTTTAAAGTAAGGTAATAGGATGCCACTTGAGTGTTCTCCATACGTCATCCATTTATATGGGAGGTTCCATCCCGATACCATCCAATAGGACCTGCTCTATGACCATCGGATTGGAACAGAGCATAAGAAGTCCCCTTGGTCATGTACATGGGGCCATATGCCTAGCAGTTGGGACCTTCAATCCATTTGCCTCTCTAGTACGCTGGCATGGATTGGCAAAACCGTACAATGGCTCATATTGCTCATGAGGAAGTAGGAATTCTTGGAAGAGAAGGAAACGGACCTTTAATATTGGTTTTGAAGGGGAAGCTTCAATTCTACAGAGAAAACAGTGGAACCAAATGAGGAACACTCATCGTGAGAACCCTAGACATGAAGGATGTGAACTAGGAGTAGATGAGCAAACCTGAATGAAACATCGGCATCAATGGTTTTATTACTTGGAACCAACTATTTCCCAATTAAACGTTATTTTACTACGGACGGCTACTTGAAAAGGGAGTATGATGGAAGAGTGACAGTGACATGAGGAAGAGGTTCCCTTCTTCTCTATTGAGAGCGGCCAGTCTAGATTTGTGACAGCTTCTGTCTGCTCTGTCACAGAGATGCAATCCTCCCTCTGAATAAGAATTAATGAGTCATTACTGACTCAGCCAGCATCACTTATCTGCACCACTGAACTGCTGCTCATTTCAGAAGGATCAGCAACAAAAGAGGCATATGTATAATAAGAAGACAATATAGATGTGCTACAATGGTAACTGCCAATGCCATGCAAGACACTTTAAGGGATTTTCCGGGGGTGTTTTTTCTCAATGGCCTAATAATTGGTGGAAGGCCAACAGTAGGACCCTGCACAGATCAGCTGTTCAAGACTACATCCGTTCCCCATACTATACAATATACAAATGGATCAGTAAACCTTACACTGGCCAGGTGGCGTTACTGACGTTTCCATGGATCAGATATACCTCCAAACAACTGATTTGTATGGATAGGCCATATTAAAAAAAAAAAAAAAAAAATCCTGGAAAAGGGCTGGATTCACACAATCAGTTTGTTGAGCCAAAAGCAGGAGTGGACCTAAATGTATATTATTATTACTCTCTTTTGTTTTTTTATCCACTTATGGTAAAAGGACCTGTCGTCAGGTCCGAAAAGCCCAATGACATACATCATCTGATTGGCGATGTCACCCTGAGCATTATGAGCCTCTGTTTATTCAAATGTTCAGCCATTCCAAAGATATAAGCCCTTTTAGAGTTAATGCAAATTAGGCTATACTGCATAACACACAGCAAAGATTCCACCCCCAGAGAAACCATAGTTGTACCGCCCTCTTGGCTATTATATTCCAATACGCATCAATACTAACAGGGGTTATAGCTTTGGAATGGCTGAACAGATTTCAATAAACAAAATGCTAAAAAATTCAGGGTGACAGCTCCTATCAGATGATGCACTTCATAAGGCTCTTCAGACTTGGGAACAGATCGTCTTTTAAGTCCAAAGTGAACAGAAAGAGCTCTAGGTGCCTGTTACACAAAGGGAAATACATCTGATCCCTACAGAACTGGAGGTGGCTGTCCACGTCTCACAATAGATCCACATATAGTAGGAGTCACCACAGCGGACCTCAGTTGGTTGATGGTCTTGATGGCTGGCCAAGGTTGTGCACTAAGGATAGGGGTATGGGTGGTTCATGGAGGGTCTATTCTTGTGAAAGGAGACAAATCAATCCTAGTATGTACATTATGCATTACATAAGACGACATTTTATTGCGTCATGTATTTACTAGGCACATAACATCTAGTGATTCACATCCACAAAGCAGAAGACCATATGAGCAAGGATACACATTCATGAAGACACGTGGGGACAATCTCTGAGCAGACCTTGCACCAGCTGGGCTTAGGTACAGGCACAGATAACACATACAGACTTATTAGAATTTAGATGACAGAGCGCCACCCCCCTTCCCCAGTGTATCTCGCTCATTAGCATTGCATGCTGTCTGCTGATGTCAATGGCTGGCGTGTCACCCGTAGACACAGACGGGATGTCCCCAGTGTCAGCACAGGACAATTGTTATTTTCTCTTCCCTTAGCATATTTCCTCTTCTGCACGTTTCAGATGAATTTGCTGGGATATGGGAAGCGTTGTTCATATTCATGACCAGCAATATCAAGCTTACGTCCTCTTAAAGTGCACCTACCACGGTTATAAGGTATCCATTTTGTGGAAATTTTTTGAGCATCACCAAAGTTTTCAGGCACTCCACAGAGCACCAATTCACCAGGATTTTGGAAAACCAGATTTAGGAAACGCAGAGAATGCGATCTTATCTAATAATTTCAGGTGTCATGCTGGCAAAGCATATTGAGGGCGATTTATGAAGGCCAACGTATCGAATGCCAGTCTTCATTTCTGTGATACCGGGGTAGGAGCGCCTTATGATGAAGAACAAGCCTCTTCACGAGGCTTCATGAGATGCATTCTCACATGGATTCAAATCTATGAAAATTCATCAGTGTGTAGACTTCAGGCATGATTGGAAGATTATGAAGATAATCTGTTTTCCCTTAGCCCAAACAGCAGCACAAGATGGGGTATTCCTGCCCCTGTGTGCTGTTAGGACAGGTGGAACTTTTAATTAGCTAACAGTTTTTCCCCCTATAAGAGGCCAGAGCGACCTCCTCCCCCCTGTGTTAGTCAAAAAGTATAAAAGGCAATATAACAATACAAACATTACCATAAACAATGGGAGGGAGCCTTGTGCTGCTGTTTGGGCTAAGGGAAAACAGATTATCTTCATAATCTTCCATTCCCCCTACGCCAAACAGCAGCACAAGATGGGGATCTAGCAAGTAAAATCCCAACTAGGGTGGGAGATCTTGGCAAGCAGATGCCAAGACAGAATGTCCGAAGGCTGTGGCCTCTGAGCTGCGCCAGTCCAATCTGCAGTGTCTGGCGAACATCAGATGAAACCTCCAGGAAGCAGCAGAACATATCTGCTCTAAGGAGAGCGAGCGTCTCTCTGACCGGGAAGTTGGTCCAATTCCGGTACTGGTAGGTCTTGAGCGCGAAGAGAGCAAGCGATGGCCTCCCTGATCCATCTTGACAGGGTGGCTTTAGAGGCTTTAACACCTTTGTTATGGCCGTAGGTATTGATGAGCAGGTTCTTGGAAAGGAAGCTGTACAATCCAAATATATGCGCAGATATATGCGACCCTAGGACAAAATCCCTGGATGAACCCAAGTTGAACCCTATCAGGGAAAAAGGTAATGAATGGCTCCGAGGCAGCCAAAGCTTGTAATTCTCCAACCCTTTTGGCAGAGGTAATTGCCAACAAGAAGGTTACCTTGTAGGCGAGATATCTCCAGTCCACTTTTGTTAAGAGTTCAAAGGGGGGAGAACAAAGCCCCTGAAGAACCGCAGCCAAGTCCCATTGAGGGACAGGGGGCTGCATCTGAGGGCGGAGCCTAGAGGCCCCTTTAAGGAATTACTTTAATAGAGGATCTTGTTATAACCAGGTCCCTAGAAGAGCGGAAAGTGCTGAAACATGAACCTTCAGGGTAGCTGGAGTTAGCCCCTTATCCAGGTCACTCTGTAGGAACTCCAAGACAGATTCGATAGCAGAGTTATTAAGCTGCCTATCCGAGATCCTTTGGTAACTCCTGTTAGTTGAATCCGCTCTTGAATGGGCCAACGTTCTTAGAACGGCCTGGGATAATCGTCTATCTCCGTATACGATGCGGTCAACCTCCAGGCCATGAGGTTGAACCTGTCCAGGTCCTGGCAGAGCTGTCAGTTCAGAATTACCAGGTTTTGGACTTGTGGAAGCCTCCAGTAGGTCCCTTGACTCATTAGGATGAGGTGGGTAACCCATGCCCTTTTTTTGGCCAGAACGGCATGATCACTATTGCCGAAGTCTGGTCCTGCCTGAGTTTCGCCAATACCTTCGGAATCATCAGAATAGGAGGAAAAACGTATGCCAGTTTGAACCTCCAAGGTATTGACAGGGCATCTACCGCCAAAGGATTGTCTTCCCGGTAGAGGGAGCAAAACCTCGTCACTTTGGCGTTGTACTGGGTGGCCATCAGGTCCACCTCGGGGAGACCCCACATCTCAGCGAGATGATGAAAGATGTCCGGATTTTAGGGACCATTCGCCTGTCGTCACCAGGCCTCTGCTTAGCTGATCCGCAAGGATGTTCAGCCCACCTCGAATATGAACCGCTGATAGTTGTGAAAGATTCCTCTCCACCAGGAGAATATTAGATGTCACCTGCAGAAGCGAGGGGGATCTGGTTCCCTCCTTGTTTGCTGATATATCGGACTACTGTTAAGTTGTCTGTTCTCACTCTCACAGCTTTCCTTTGCAGGTGGGGTGCAAACATTAGAAGCACACGGTGCACCGCAGTGAGCTCTCGCCAGTTGGACAAATGAGCCTTCTCTAAGCTGGTTCCAGGTCCCACGTACCGGGGTCTCCCCCAGAAGCACTCCCCATCTTGTGAGGGAGGCATCTGTGGTCAACAGGGTCCAGGATGTCTGGACCGTGGATTTCCCATCTCTGAGCTGGGACCACCAAGCCAGTGATCGATGGGTTCTGATGGATAACTGGATAGGCCTCTGTAGCCCCGAAGGACTGTGGTTCCCGACTCTCAGGATCTCGCACTGTAAGGGGCGCATGTGCCATAGGGCCCACAGAACTGCCTTGATGGCTGCGGACATGAGACCTAGGACCTTCATGGCGGTCCTGATAGTAACCTTCCGGGTTGTGGATAGGTGATGAGCCGCTTGACCAATCTTCTCCTTCCAAGGAGGAGGCAGGGAGATCATCATGCTGAGAGAATCAAAGGTAAACCCCAGAAATTGAATCGGGGTAGATGGAACCACTACTGACTTCTGCCAGTTTATTAGCCAGCCCAGCTCATTTAGGAAAGCCACAGTGGATTCCAACTGTGTAGCAAGCACCTCCTTTGACCGGGCTTTTAGGAGCCATTCGTCTAGTTATGGGACAATAAGATCCCTTGGAGGCGCAGAGCGGCTACGACCGGGGCCACTACCTTTGTGAAGGTGTGGGGGGCCAAGGATTTGCCGAATGGGAGAGCTGTCTAGATAAAGTTGCTTGATGCCCTGAAGAGGGAGGGTCCTTACGTATTTGTTTGGCTTGAACAAGTTGAAGGACCGATGGATCTTGGATAAGCCGTGATCAGGCGGACATAGGATGAGACCAAATAGCCTACCCAGCCGATCTAGATGTGCTCTCCTCAGAGAGGGAGGCATAGGTAGTCAACAGGGTCTGGCGTTAGCCGGATCGTGGACACTCTCCACCAGAGAGGGATGCATCAGTGGTCAACAGGGTCCAGATAAATTGGACCGTGGACTCTACATTCAATTTCATGTTCCTCCTACGGAACGCTTATCTGGATGTGCTCTCCACCAGAGAGGGAGACATAGGTAGTCAACAGGGTCCGGCCTTAGCTGGACCGTGGACACTCTCCACCAGAGAGGGATGCATCAGTGGTCAACAGGGTCCAGATAAATTGGACCGTGGACTCTACATTCAATTTCATGTTCCTCCTATGGAACGCTTATCTGGATGTGCTCTCCACCAGAGAGGGAGACATAGGTAGTCAACAGGGTCCGGCCTTAGCTGGACCGTGGACACTCTCCACCAGAGAGGGATGCATCAGTGGTCAACAGGGTCCAGATAAATTGGACCATGAACTCTTCATCCAATTCCACTTTATTCCTATGGAACTTTTCTCTAGATTCGCCCCACTAGTGAGAGAGAGGCGTTTATAGTCAACAGGGTCCAGCGCTAGCTGGACCATGGACATCCCATCCTTAAGATGGAACCCCACCTGGATGAAAGACAAATTTTGAGGAATAACTAAATTGGCTTGACCCAGACTGCTGAGTTTTTTGTCAGCTGGATGACACAGCCTCCTCCATCCAATTCCTCATTGCCCGTATGGGAATCTCCTGTAGATGCGCTCTCTACCAGAGAGGGCTGTCTCTGTGGTCAACAGGGTCCAGACTATCTGGACATGGACATCCAGCCCTTAAAATGAAGCCCCTGCAGGCCCCACGGGTTGTGATTCCAGGCCTCAGACTTACCTTCTGCAGGCCGCATGCGCTATATGGCCCAAGGGACTGCAACTGCAGACCCTGACATAAGATCCAGTAACCTTTGGCAGTTAGGATGGAAACCCGCTGTATTACCTATAAATAATGCACTGCTGATATGATCTTTTCCCACCTAGAGGAGGGAGATTTTCAAGCAGACAGAGTCCAGCATGAAGTTTAGAGACTTTCTCCATGTGAATGGACCATGAGAACCACAAGTACCTTATTAACTTTTTTTTTTTTTTTTTTTTATATATCACGAATGCAAAGTGCAACTGGGATTGAACCCAGGATACTGTGGATTCAGGCATACAAGTCTGTAACCTACAGATTGAGCCACTAGGGCTTCTATTTATAAGTAAGACCTCTTATGAAAACTGGGAGAGGGAACCTTACCAGAAATCTCATGTACTCCTTCACCCAGGAGATGACAACAGTAAATGAAGGGCTCCTAGCTGGAGGACCCCATACTGACAGCAGTGCAGACATGCATAACCTTACAACAAAATGCCTTAGAGCATCCACCATCATGTGAGCAATAAGCAAATATGCACCTAATAAGTAATGACAGTACATAGGTATCTGAACCCTTCTTTTAGGTTCACAGCATATAGTCCCCGCTTAGGAATTAAATGCACATTGAAAAACCGCAAGAAATAAAAAAAAAAAAATTTGGTTGGATCTTACCATAATGGCGGTGAATCGACTTCGATATTGTGAAGCTGACAGAGTGCCCATAGCAATAGAAATTAGTGCTTTTAGTCTGTGCAGTGAACACAGAGGGAAAGCTGAAAGAGGACACGGCTTACCTTACTGCAGGGCAGTAAATGAACTGCAGCTGAAAAGTCAGTAACCTGCACAAGGCAGGTAAGACAAAAGACTGCAGTATAAACCTAGATCTTTCACTCAGAAAGAAGGGAAAGAGAAGAAAGGATCTAAGACACCTTATTCTAAACCATAGAGGAGGCCACAGCCTCCTCCACCTGTCCAGTCGCACAGGACAGAAAAAAACACAGGGGGGAGGAGGTCGCTCTGGCCTCTTATAGGGGGAAAAACTGTTAGCTAATTAAAAGTTCCACCTGTCCTAACAGCACACAGGGGCAGGAATACCCCATCTTGTGCTGCTGTTTGGCGTAGGGGGAAAATAAATGTGGCAGGGCTGGCAACACCAATCATTTTTAAGAAAGTGCTGAGGGCAATGCACAAAAAGAAAAAACAATTTACGCTAGGTTCACACTAGCACCCGGAGTCGGTTCTGAGCTTTCCGTCCTCTGCATGCAGAAGACGGAAACCTGTGAGACCGGGTCCGGCCGTGTGCGCCGGTGAGCGTTTTATGCTCTCCGCTGCAAAAACGTTTTTTTTTTTAAACCGGACACAGAGTACTGCATGTCCGACTCTGTGTCCGATTTTAAAAAACCGTTTTCGCGGCGGAGAGCATAAAACGCTCACGGCCGGACATCTTTCAAACCCATTCAAATGAATGGGTTTGAAAGAGTCCTGCAAGTTTCCGTCTCCTGCTCAGTTTTGTGCAGGAAACGGAAACCTGCATAACGGAGTGCCGGGCGCAGATGTGAACGAGCCCTTATTGGCACACAAAAAAAACAACTTGGACAACTGACTTTTTATGTCTTGTAAACCAGAAAAGTGCAAATTAATTTCAGCTGCCATGTTGCGGAAACGCAGCTTTTTTGTTGCAGATTTTATTGTGGTTTTTTGAGCTAAAGTCAGGAGTAGAATTGGCAAAAGAGAGAAGTACAAGTACTTTTTATAGAGTTCTGATTCCTTTTGCAGCCAGTCCTGGCATTTCGCTGAAAAAAACGCAACAAAATCTGCAACAAAAAAAAGCTGCGTTTCCGCAATGTGGGGCCTTAGCCTTACTGTGTTTTTTCCCCATAGAATTATATAGGGTGATGAAAAAAATGCAGCTGAAGTGACAAAAAAAAAAAAAAAATACAATCTGAAATACAAGCACCGATTACAGTGCCGTCTCTGGAAGGCAGGGACTCCTAGCAGCATAGGTAACACTCCAAGCATGAAGTTCAGGCCGGTAAATCTAGCAAACACCTGTGAAACTCAGTTATGTGAATGTAAGGCTAAGACCAGTTGCAGAAGACAGTGGCCATGTTCAGTGCGCTATCCGTGTATTTCACAGATAGCACACTGACCCACTCTTTTCTATGGGTCCGTACACACGATCGTGAATTTCAGAGTCCCATGTGCAAGCCGACAGTCTGGGCTGCAAAATATAAAACAGGTCCTATTTCTGTCCTATTTTGCTTCCCTTGCGCCCGTGACTCCTATTCAATTAATGAAAGGAGCCGAGGAAGCACGGCCTGTGCACAGGTGGCACATTTGCTGCATGTGTTTTTAATTCACGGCCAGCCAGTTGCAGCACGGTTGTCTGTATCCAGTCTAATCCCTTGGACCCCCCCCCCCCAACGGAATATCAAACGCAATTGCAGGCGCTGTGCAGTAAAATCGCACGGATCCCCATAGACTATCGTGAGGTCTGTGTGCTAGCCGCCAGATCTCCGCACAGAATATGCGGACAGGAAAGTAGTTCACAATCTACTTTCCTGTCCACATGATTCATCCAGACAGTGCACGGCAAGCACACGGACCCCATTATAGTCTATGGGGCCCATGTGCTTTTACTGCACAGCGTTTGCAATTGCTTTTGATATTCCGTTCGGGGGGTCCCGATACTGAGGGGTCAGGCCCAGTTCACACCTGCGTTAGGCAAATCCATACGAAATCAGTATTTGAAATCTTCAAAAACTGATTTTGAACGGTCCGGATTAAAACCCATTAATTTAAATGAGTTTTTTTTTAATTAATCCGTATGTATCAGTTTGTGCCATTTCCATCTGGTTTCCGCTTTTTTGTGTAGAGAAAAAAAGAAGAACTTGCAGGACTTTGTCTCCTTACTAAAAATAAGGATTCCAGACAGTCAGCAACCAATCCGTTTTGAGGTTTTTTGGTTGTTTTTTTTTTTTTTTTTTTTTTTTTAACATTGAGGTCTATGGAAAACGGATTACAAATGGATAGCAATCAAATTGTCTCTGTTTTGCAATCTGTTTTTCCCTCAGCACATGCTCAGAATGAAGAAGAGGGAAGAAAAAAAAAAAAAAGGTGAAAAACTGACACAAACGATCAGGGTTTTTTTTTCTTTCAACGGACCCCATTGACTAATCCGTCCAAAAAAAACGGATTTGGATATCCGCTGTATAACCATTTGGAATTGTTTTTGTACCAAACTGTTTTTCTCATAAAACGTTTTAGAAGTGGACGGATACAAGATGCAGATGTGAACCCTACCTAAGGCTGACTTCTCATGGAACGTACCTGCAGTGGATTAGTCGCTGCAGACTTGCCAGAGGCTAATTCAATGCAAAGCATAGCAGCAGAGAAGGGGATAAATCTAGTAATCTCATCCACACACTGTACAAAAAAAAAAAAAAAAAAAAATCAGTAGTGAAAACCGACCTGTGGTGCAAGTTTTCGGGCTACAACATGTCAATCTTCTGCATTCTGCAGCTTTTCACTAAGGATTTCACCTTTTGCAATGCAGCGATTACCAATTCCTTTAGAAAGCACCACAAAAATCACGCAATCTCAGGCTTTTTCTGTTGCATCTGAATGGTCTACAACTACCCAGTGAAATAAAACATGCATGATGTTCGGATGCAAGCGTGCATGCATCTGAGGAGGTCAGCAACGTGCTGCAATCTATTGTTTCCTGTAAGCAGTCACTTGAGGCTGAAGAATAGTATTCCTTCAATGAAGACTACTACTGTATTTGCCATATTCCTGTTCTGACAATCTCCAGGTACGCTTTCATACATCGGTGTGAACATTAGTATATGTGCGCTTGTATGAGCTGCAGATTTAGGTAGCAGGCTTATCATACAAAGACTAAACAATGGTAAAGCTAGTCATCTGCCCAAGGTCACAGCGAGGTAAAGAAGAGACAATTAGCAAGCAATGCACCGACGCGAACATGCCGGCATCAGCACGCTGTATACCACTGGATGGGGAGATAGAATAGGTCCCATTAATATAGGATGCTTTGTCATCATACACGAGGGTCCTGAAGTAGGTCTCGTGCCAAGCTCCTAGAAATCCACACACCTCATTACTGTCAGAGTCTACCCTCCTGCCATCAATGATTCACAATTAGCATAGGACAGCATTGGAGTCTCTATTCCCTTCATCCTATGGAAATGATATTTTGGGACAGAAAAACCCTGTATTGCGAGCTGGTCGTCTCTGGAGGTCGATGGCTGTGCTTTGTATCCTGCTCTCAGATCCTGCAATGAATAATTAACCAGGCTGCCTCCTAATGCAGGTCTTGCATTGATGATGAGTATGAAGTACAGCTTGTCCTCTCTTCCATCTTGTCTGATGGCGGAGCATCCATCATTATTACCAGGAAGACTTAACTTCTTCCTATTCAAGCACAATGATCTAGTTAACAACCTCTGATATTAATCTCTCATGATCCAAGACTGAGAAGTAACGCCATAGCAATGCATAGCCGCTGTATTATTAACATTAAAACATAGAGGATCTATAGGTGGTGTTGATATCAGTTGTTCATCCGGGTGTTATACCGCATATACATGCACACTCGGCTTGGCCTAAGGTTCATGTGTTTTTAATGAGTAAAAGAGACACCATTGGCAGTGATTTATCTCCAGTGAGAATTCAACATGCCCGATCTGTCCTTCTCCCAAATATCAGGGACATCTTCATAGGCTTCATATAATTGGCTGGCCCAGTCAAAGTCAGCGGTCAAGAAAAATAATAAAGGGTATAGAAGTTAAAAAAAAAAACAACAACAAGACTTAAATACATTGGGGTGGGTGATGTAGCAGAAGGAAGGGGTCCCCCAGCCACAGAAAGATACCACCTATGAAGAGGATGGGGGACCCTTGGTGTTCAGTGGTGTCCCACCACTAGGGCTACCACTGATCTCAAGAAATGGGGTACTTTGCACCCCAATTTTGAATGGAGTGGCTGGACACTCTCCATTCCTAGCAGCCGCTCCATTCAAAACTGGGATACAGAACACCCTGATTCTCGATGTGAGTGGGGGTCCCAGTGGTGGGATATTCACCAATCAGTAAGTTACCCCCATCCTGTAAATAGGGGTAGTTTGCTGTGGCTGGACAACCCCTTTAAAGTTACAAAAATACAATTTCTATTTGTTACACAAGTATAAAATCCCATGCTGTTTGCCTAACATTGGCCATATACATTACATAAAAGGGATATTCCTGCAAAATGACAATATACAGTATATCAAATGGCTCAGACTGAGGGTCTGAAAATAAAAATGTATAAGGAAAATGTTTTTGTACCGGGTTAGCCAGTGGGTAGGAAATATAAAAAACAAACAAAAAAAAACTAAAACTTGAGTCTTCAGTAGGTGATACCTTTTTTAATGGCTAACTAATAATGGTGACAGAATATAACGTTTCGACACTGTCGGCTTCTTCTTCAGATATAACTAAAGTTATTAATAAGTTAATATTAAAGTTAGTTATATCTGAAGAAGAAGCCGACAGTGTCGAAACGTTATATTCTGTCACCATTATTAGTTAGCCATTAAAAAAGGTATCACCTACTGAAGACTCAAGTTTTTTGTTTTTTTTTATATTTAAAAATAAAAAGTGATACTTGTGATCCAGGCATTGGTCCAGTTCTGACCTTGCCAGGGTCCCCGCTGGTTTCTACCTATTGGTGTCTCTGACACACAGGGAATGCTGGCTCAGCCAATCAGACTGCAGTGATGACCTGTCTCAGCCTGTGGTTGGTTAAACAGGAATTTCTTATTGGTCGAGAGATTCCTATGGGTGTTTCGAATAGTACTCGCTCATCTCTAGATTCGAGACACATCAGAAGGAGTCCAGGCAGGGTTGGAACAGGATCACAAGTATCAGGTTTTATAACTAAGACTGGCGACCATCTCATGGGTATATACCTGATGGCAAGGTTCTCAACTGCACGATTCTTGGTTCTCAGTGGATATAAATCTATGCCAGAGGTGTATGCAAGTGGTTTCCTCTTTACTAATGAAAAGACATGCACACTCAGACAGGTCAAGCATGCTGGGGTTCTGGAAGAATAGGTGCTGGTCTAAGGCATATACCAGCCATGGCTGAAACAGAGCTGTGACTGGTATTTAAGCACAACCATACAAACCAGATCAGACATCAGGCCTGACTCCACCACATACATGTATGGCTAATAACCCTCCCCCCCCCTCCCCCAGTCTCTATACTTATTTGACTTTTGCCCAATCCCGTTAGTTTTATTACTAACAGTCACAATGTGAGCAGTAAGTTATATAGCACGAGGACCAGAGAAGATCAGTAGATGATGCAGTTTTGTAGTACGATGTCATGTCCATCAGTCACATGGCCTGTTCACAGTTCAGTCCCATTCAAGTGAATGGGGCTGAGCTACAATGCCAAACCTAACTGCTGAAAAAGGTATGGTGTTGTGCTTGGCTTTATGTGAAGGGGTCACAGTACTCCTCCTAACCTTCACAGCTGATCAATGGGGCCCCAAGTGTCAAACCCTTGTTGATCTTCAATTAATGGCCTGCTAATCCGGAAAACCCCTTTAATATAATGAAACTCTCATTCTGGGCTTTGGAGTCCAATCCTGAGTGATCCATCTCAGCGAGCGACAACTACCTTCGTATACATGCATGTTCATACTGTGATAGTGGTGATACTTGTAAGCGGGAAGAAGGCCAGAGGGATTTAGATCCATAAATTTCAAATTGTATTGAGTGTTTTCCTACTAATCTAAATCTCACTTTACTTAGCATCTTCTGCCCAATAACACAGCAGGCACACTCAGTATTACTTTATCTCCTTATTACGTATCAATAACTTTCCAGGTTACAGTAGACTAGTAGGTTTACATGTAGCCCCAGTGCCTGAATGATCTAACATGAGACAATGATACTACAGCTATCCAAGACATGTACTATGAGAAATTGTTCACATGGTGCATTGTAACATTGTAGCAAAACTCTACCTTATTATCATAAGGTAGAGTTTTGCTACAATGTTACACATAGACGTAGACATCTTACCATTGAGGAGAGCTCAGAGATTACTTGTGAATTAGAGAAAACGTTATAAGACCTTCTGCTCCAAACTTAAAGACAATACGTCACCTCTACTGACATGTCCGTTTTGGTAAATACTTGTGGAGCATCTGAATTATTATTGTATGGGCACCCTTTATATGTGGAATCCTCTGCTAAAGAGGGTCATAAACATAAGACATTGATCTGCAGATCATTGGACAACCAAGTTACATTTTCTGACAATCTGATGTCTGTGTTGGTCATAGACTTAAAGGGCCTTTCCAACCCCAAATCCAAAGGATAGGTCATCTGTGGGGTCAGACACCCAGACCAGTTGTTCAGACATCAGAAGGTTTCCAGAAGTTGCTCCAGTGGACACACAGCTCCTATGCATGCACTACAAGTGGCGCAGCAGTCCTATCCACTGCATAGCGATGGTTCTTGGGAAGTGCAGCCCTGCTCCTATTACATTTACGTGAATTTTTTTTTCCCAAATTTTTCCTGATAGCCCTGTAAATATCCCAAGTCTGTGGCTGGTTTGACCCTATGGAAAACCATGAATATTACAGCATGTAGATATAAGGTATGCCAAAAGATGAACTCAGTTGGCACATTCAATCCCATTCTTGGCTGCCTAGACGTATGGTGGTATTACGGTATTATGAGAACATATTAATTACATCATTGGAGGGATCTCCATGATATAGTCACTGACGTGTAACGTCTAAAGTGAAAGCTACTGACAACGAGACACGATACTGAATTCCTTGCATTCTTCACAAAGTATAAAGCGGCTTGTTCCTAGATGGTGCTGCAGCCAGCGCACTGCGTGGAACGATTTGCATCTAATGACAAGCATGGGTGGCATGGACACCTGGCTCACTGCTCTGGTAAACAAAGCAAGAACACGATAGAGCCGTCAAGTGCATCCGTACACGAAGTGCAGATGTAGCAGAGCCAAGACGGTCAGTTTCCGATGCCCTTTTAGTTATAAAAACGATTCTCCAAAGTTAACAGACAAATCCAGCTCTGCTGCATCCGGAAAGCTTAAACTTTACTTGTGAACCAGTATCATAAAAAAAAGTGTCAACCCTTTTATCCGATACGGTTTTAACTCCTTAATAGAGGACACTTTCCCCTGCTACGTTGTTTCTGCTCTTTGGTGAATGTCCTCTCCTATGGTGTTGATCAACTACTGTATGAAGTCATTTACCATTGACCTCTAGCACGTTTCCAGGATGTCAGCAGTTGCGTGTCCTCTGATGTGCTCTTTACTAGACGGTGGCCGCAACCTCGAGCCTTACAATGGGCCACAAGACACAATAGGTAGTCACAGTAGGAAAAGATGTGGTGTGTTTAAAGGAAATATGTGACATATGAACCGTGTCTGCGACTCGCATTCAGCAGAATAAACTTCGGGTTTGGTGAAAGGACATAATCCGTGTATAATTTCTGTGAAATATGGTGTAGGATATATAATATAATTAAGGATTGGAGCACTATTGGGTAATCTGGGACCCAATCGCCATATTTAAGCCCATAGTGTCCATTCTTTGGCCACCATGCGTCTCTGCTAATGACTAAGGGACCATATATAGCAGGACTGAGCTTGGATAGAAATCCTGAGGTCATGTAATAGATACTGACTACAGATTGGGGGGGGGGGTTGGTGATGCCCCTATGAACTATACCATATATGACACAAGGGATATGCGGGAACACTTCCATGGATATAATGGAGCTTACCTTCATTATCCCAGTAGTCCGCACTATCCCCTGTCCTCTTTCTCCTGAGTGGTCCCTGCTGCTCCTCCCAGACTGTGGACTGTCCTCTGTGCACCCTCCATTCAGCATCAGCTCTTCTCCTCCACGATCAGGTACTTGAAGCCCCCCTGAGGTAAAGGTGCCTCCATCCTGCACCCCTAAAAGTCCCACCACAGCGGCAGATGCAGCAGCACAGGCTGCAGAGTCCCGTCCATCTGCCATAGTGAGAAGACTCGGTGCCTCAGCCTGGCATGCTGCTCCTGAGGAAATGAATGGCTAGATGTGTAAACACACTGACACTGCCCACATGAGGAAAGGGATGGGGATCTTCAGCCTATCTGCATGCTACTAAATCCTGAGAGTGCTGCAGGAAGCCAGGCACCTGAGAAGTCCACTGGCATCTGGATCTAAGCCATGGATTACTGTACAACTTGTGCTAGATCTACACTGCAGGCTAAATGACTGGGGATCAGATAGGACACAATGTGGGATCACCACATCTGTGCGGTGACATCTGGGGCTTACTGGGGACCAGTACAGCAGGAGAACTGGGAAATGACACTGAGGTAGTGGAAATCTGTCCTGCTGGGTCAATGGATTAGTAGGGATCTGTGCTGTAAAGTCAGGAGGAAGCTGTCCTGCTGGGTCAATAGAGTAGTAGGGATCTGTGCTGTAAGGTCAGGAGGGATCTGTCCTGCTGGGTCAATGGATTAGTAGGGATCTGTGCTGTAAAGTCAGGAGGAAGCTGTCCTGCTGGGTCAATAGAGTAGTAGGGATCTGTGCTGTAAGGTCAGGAGGGATCTGTCCTGCTGGGTCAATGGATTAGTAGGGATCTGTGCTGTAAAGTCAGGAGGGAGCTGTCCTGCTGGGTCAATAGATTAGTAGGGATTTGTGCTGTAAGGTCAGGAGGGATCTGTCCTGTTGGGTCAATGGATTAGTAGGGATCTGTGCTGTAAGGTCAGGAGGGATCTGTCCTGTTGGGTCAGGGCATTAGTAGTAATCTGTACTGTAAGGTCAGAGGGAAAGTAGGGATCTGAGCACTAGATTCAGGGGATTAGTAGGGATCTGTGCTGCTGGGTCAGATGATCTGGCTTGTTGGATCACACTGAAGTAGTGGGGATCTGTACTGCAGAGGCAAGGGATTACTGGCAATCTGTGCTGTAGGTTCAGTGGATTAGTAGGGATCTGTGCTGTAGGGTCTGCAGATTAGTGGGATTTGTGCTATAGGGTCAGGGGATTAGAGGAGATCTACGCAGTAGGGTTAGAGGATTAGTAGGGATCGGTACTGCACGGTCAGGGGGATCACAATGAGGTAGTGGGGATCTCTGCCGCAGTCAGTGGGATCAGTAGAGATCTATGGTGCAGGATGAGTGAGGTCTCCGGATTCCCTGGGATCGGGCTGTGTCAGGACACGGGCCGGGTCGGTAGTTGTGCAGGGCCGCCTGTCATCTCTCCGCCCGGGGTACTCGCTCTGCAGCCGGCTCAGCGTCTCCCCATCCTCCCGTGTGTCTGTGTGTAGAGCCGCCCCCTCCCCCGTCCTCAGAGCTGGGACTTCCTCACTCACATGTGCTGCACCCGGGGTCCGCACCATTAACCCGTGCGCTGCCGGCATTAACCCTGACGCTGCCGCGGGGATACCGCAGATGAGCACAGCATGACTGACAGAAATGGCCAATAACGCTGCCACTTCTCCTCCCATTTATTAGACACTTTTTTATGCTTCTGCTCAGATGGTGCGATTGCTGCACAGTCAGATGATGTAACTGGGCTCTTTGCCTGCTCTTCAGCTGCATTTGGCCTTTTATCTTGCATGGTTGTAAATACATGTAGTCATAATGGCCACAAGTACACTCAGGTGACAGATCAGCGTGGGCAGGACGACCATACTGCGTGACTGTGAAACCGCATTGCGATGTGTAACGTAGAACTCCGATATGGCATCAGCTATACAATGTCATGAGCTCACAGTATTGTTACCCAAACATCACAAAATGGCGGTGCGACAGGCGTTCAGTCACGGCCATTACAACACTGGGCGGGAATTTATTAAGACTGGTGAGTTAAATTAAATCTGGCGGACCCGCCTGTCCCTGCTCACTGCCTAAAAAGTGGCGATGGGGGCACAGAGCCTGAGATGTGCCACAGCCCACTTTCATGGCACATCTTCCTCAGTAAATAGGGCTATCCACATGTCTGTTTTAATAGACTGCCAAAAAAAAAAAATACAACTTCTTATTTTTGTCCATTTTCATAGTCCGAGGAACAAGTGTTACCTTTCAGACAGCAGAAAAAGTTGTAGCACAAGTAACGTAGAATAAGGACTGGTTCACATCTGCATTCGGTATTCTGTTCAGGAAATCCACTTGGGGACCCTCCGAACGGAATACCGAACGCATTGACAAGCGGTGAGCAATGAAAGCACATGGACCCCATAGACTATAATGGACTCCGTGTGTTTCCGCGCGGTGTCATGAGTCATGCGGAGAGGAAAGTAGTTCTTGAAGTACTTTTCTCTCCACATGGTTTGTAAGAGGAGAAACAGTACCAAGAAATATGTAATATGACATGGCAGGGTAAATGAGGCACTGGCGACAACACGACACACTATCACCTTAACATTAGAACCATACACCAAGCATATATACTATATATGTTATACAGAAGATATATGTAATGACACCAGTAACAAGCGACTAGTCATAACTATTAAATTGACCCTTGTCCCCATATTCTGTGGACAGGGGAAAAGTGTCTTTGGTGGTACAACCCTTTTAAGTCAACAGCGCCAGACATTGCACCATGTAGCTGTGCCTTTAGCGTGTTCACATCACAGCAGCCGCATGCATCTTCACAATCGCCAATGATCGCATGATCATACTGTATAATCTTGTAGTAATCGGCAGCCATGAGCAGGTGGGATTTGGCCACACGTGGCTGGTGCAGTGCAAATTTTCAACCTTAGACCATATTCACACAAGCACGATCTCAGTGAGCCTGGTCCACAAAACCGACAGGAATAGGACTTGTCCTAAGTTTTGCCCCATACATGGGCCTGTGAAAATGCATAACCATGCATATGGAGCCTATAAACATTAACAGGTCAGTGCGCTGACCCTATTAAGTATATAGGGAAACTGCTTGAGATTCTTACAGCTAAAAATAACATGCTGTGGCTAGAAAATGCAGCTTTTCTGCCCCTCTTCTTTCACAATCTATAGATGAGATTCATGAAATCTCACTCGCTTTACTGGTGCTGTAAAACACGACATTTTAAGCTTTAGGGTCCATTCACACGGAGGAAAATGGTGAGGAATTTGGTGCGGAATTCTAGCAGAAAAGGGAACCCATTGAAGTCAATGGGAGGCTCTTTTTACACCAAATTCCACACTATTATCCTCCGTGTGAATGGACCCTTAGGCTGCATTCACATGTAGTTTTTTGGCGCTGTTTTTGCCACAAAACTCATGTAAAGAAGCAGTGCTGTAAAACTGAGTTCAATGGGTTCTGTCTTACGTGCGCTACACATTGAGCTCAATGGGAGGCTTTTTTACCTATTGATTTCAATGTGTTACGCGCAACACAAAACTCTGTGAATGCACCCTTAGACCTCCCATATGGTTGAATACAAGCCAATATGTCCTGGATCAAACCCAGTCAGATGACCTGGATTCTTTACCTCAGAGTGATGTACCAGCTTTTCTGGACTGAATTGCTCCTTGTCATGGGGACATGTAGGTTCTCACCCAAAACTACACACAAAAGCCCGAATGAGGAAACACCCCCTCCCCTGTCCGAGCCTTTTAATTCCAATAGGGTACAGACAATAGCAGGTGTTTAGCAGCTGCTCATCTCCCTCACACGCCATTGCAATAACATGCCCATTACTTTCCTACTTCCACTGCAGATATGTCAATGCCCTTGGCCACGCTCGGTAGACTCCGCCGCACACCTTTGAATTGTCTGGCGATAGGAATTATATCTCCTACAGCAGCAAAGAAACAGTCCAGTATGGAAAAGATCACAGGAAGGTTTGTCTGCCTGGCCATTTTTGCATTCTTTACAACCTGTGTCCAATTGAAATGCTGTATACTATTCTGCATTGCCAGTGGGCTATATTCATGGCCAACCAGGTGGAAACCATAATGTGAGCAGCGGGTTAACCCACTCCTGTCTCATCCCTGTACAGTCTGAGATTAGTACTGTACCTTGTTCTTCGCAGGTGGATTACATAGTTAACTGATACATACTCAGACAATACGCCGCAGCTGCTTTAGGAAATACACATCAAATGCATGGGCAGAGATAACAAAGGGTTAACCTATAGACAGCCAAGGGCCTAAAAGAGTAAAGCAATCAAAGCAGTAATCAATAGCTGACAGGATAATGTACACATAGGAAAGCAACATGCAGACAGCAGTGCGTATAGAGTCATCTATATATACATGGCTATATATATCCACACCGCTGCCTTATTTCCTTTCATCACAATCATTTACGTTTGTTGCAGAAGATTCAGATTTTTCCAATGTTCAGTACAGAAAGCAGTCACAATGTACATATAGAACTTTACCTACATAATAGAACTTGTAGGTCTACAATATTACTGATCTGTGTCACACTGCACGTATAAAACAATCTGTGTACATGGAGCCTGTATGGCGGATATACAGGCTGCATCAAGAATTGTTTGTAAGATGGACAAATGTTCAAAGACCTGCATGTCTGACTTTGTTTACGTAAAAAAAAAAAAAGCGGAGAAACTGCAAACAGACACCTGTGGATTGCTTTAAAGAACTATTGAAGTGAATGGGATTTTTAAACAGACAGTTTGCAAACCGTTCCCAGTAGGACATACGATTCTTTGACCCCCATGGTCAAAACTGCGCCAGAAACAGTGGTTTTACAGCAAACTGCCACTATCTTTCGGAGCAGTTTGGCATTGTGCTTCACCTGTCTGATGTAGTGGATAATTTGCGCTGCATAATTTGTACTTCAAATGGTGAAATCCACAATGGAAATTGATTGAAAGTCTGCAACATACATGGATTTCCATTTGGATATCAATGAGAATAAGGTAGTACCACATGTACCTGTATTGTAATGTAAATGGCGGCCAATTTAATCTGCCATATCTTGATTAGGCCCTACGCTTCCCTAGAAGCAGTGCCAGATCCATGTGAGATCAGAGGCCTACGGGCATTAGTAGATGCCCATACATTTGTATCCGTGCCCTTTCACAGCTACATATTACTGTACTGTATATGAACCCAGGTATGTTTGCAGTTTGTGTGTCCTCCATATTGTATATTTATTGCCAGTAAAATGGGAGAAGCATCCACAAAAGTATCAAATTAAAACTTTTTTCCAAAGATAACAGATATCTACTTTCCTCTACTGTCACCCACCTATATCAATAAACGCTCTGTTCACACTTTCAGGTTTTGTTCAGGCTTTTGAAACTAAAATCAGGGGTGGATCATAGAGGGAGAAAACAGCAGACACATACTACTTCTCTATTTTAATCTTGATTTTGGTTTCCAAAACTGTACCAGAGCAAAACCTGAATGTGTGAATATACCCTAAGGCTAAGGACCCACGTAGCAGGCCGCAGCAAAAAAGAGCTGCAGAAAAGTATTGCGTTTTTTTCCCCACAGGGCTTTTCACAGACAGTCCGCTGTTTTCCTCTTCAGACTTTCTGCTTCTATTATAGCTATAGGGTCCATTCACACTGAGGAATTTGGTGTGGAATTTCAGTGCTGAAAAAAGTCTCCCATTGACTTCAATGTGTTCCTTAGCAGAAAAATGAACCCAGTGAAATTAATGGGAGGCTTTTTTTTCAGTGTGGAAAATTCAGCGCCAAATAAAGTGCCATTTTCCTCTGTGTGAATGGATCCTTAGGGTCCATTCACACAGAGTTTTTTGGCGAGGATTTTGGCACTGAATCAGTGTCAGTAGTATTTTTTTTTCCGCTAGTGGAAAAATAGCTTCCTTCAGGTGGATTCCACCTGCAAAAACCAATGCAGTCAATGGAAAATCAACGTGGAATTGGCAAAAACGGCGTAAAAAAAACGCTAGCGGCTTTTTTAAAGTCCATACACTGTGCTGGAGAAAAAAAAAAAATTCCTAATTCCTGAAGCGAATTTATTCCTCGCCAAAAAACTCTGTGTGAATGGGCCCTTAAGGCTGAGTTCACATGGGGTATTTTGGTCAGGATTTTGAGGCTGAATCCACCTCAAAATCCTGACCAAAAAGATGGCTCCCATTGAAATCAATGGAAGTTGGTCAGTTCTTTTTTCTGGGAGCCGTTTGTTTCGGTTCCCAGAAAAATGGTCAGTTCTTTTTTCTGGGAGCCGTTTGTTTCGGTTCCCAGAAAAAAGAAGTGACATTCTCTTTCTTCAGGCAGATTCGCCTCACAAATCCGCCTAAAGACACTCCCTCCTCCCGACTAGTCCCAAAATACCCCATGTGAACCCGGCCTTATAGGTATTATGTGACTGTTTTAGAAATCGCAGAGCACTTCCGCTGCGGGTACTTTTCTGCAAAGTATGTGGATTGGATTTGCCAGAAGTCCATCCATAACCGTCAGTTAAAACTGGATAAGAAACTGATGAATAATGGACATTAAAAATGGCCAAACTGACAAAACATAAAAACCCAAAATGATAGGAAAAGGAAATTACTGACTGACAGCTTCATGTCCGTTTGTACTCACTGTCATGCGCCTGTGGTCTTAGCCTACATTAATATGACAGATGGATATAATGGCCATGAAGAACAGATATTTTCCACACCCATTTAGCATCTGAGGGACAGCCATTTTCACAGATCCCTCATAAATTTGACTATTGAGGAAACCGTGAAAACAAGTAAAAATAGGATATGTCCTATTTTTTGATGGTCATGTGAATAGCTCCAATTCACATACAGTGAACTTAATACCGCTGTGTGACAGCTGTGACATGGCGGATTTTCAGTGACGCGTGAATACAGCTTTAGGGTAAGGCCTCACACTGAAAGCATTTTCCACTGCAGAATTGCCGCAACAAAAACATACCAAAAATGAAGCACGTTTTGTCTGCGGCTTCACCTATGGTATGGATATAAAGTCTGCAGCATATCAATTGTTGTTGCCAAACTGCATATATTCCATATATTATCTTATATAGCTTTATATTTTTTACTCAAATTGAGCTGTCAGCATTGCAATAGGCACAAAATACCACAGCTGCCAAAAAGCATCTCCTGCCACGAGGTCTGAATGGGGCCTTAAGGCACTTTTATGTGAAGCAATAACTATTCAGATCCATAAAAATTACAGGCGTTTATAATGATAATTGTCCTGTGTGTATGAGCAAAATACGGAACATGAAGTGTGCTGTCTCTACCCTTGCAATGGGAAATAACCGTGAACAATAAAAATATGGCTGATTAAATCAATCCATCATACATAGGAATGTGAACGCTCTCCTGTGCATGGACGTCTGTCATTATATGGAATGTGAACGCTCTCCTGTGCATGGACGTCTGTCATTATGCTTATGTTCGCTTTGTGATGTTGGGCTTTACAGGGGTATTTCTATTATATAATGTTATCACATACATATGGAGGCGCTGCATTCTAACTATTGGGGTCTCAACCTCGGCAGCCCCTGACGATCCCATACAGTAGAGCTCGTAGCCATTAGCTGTACAAGCAATTGCAACAAAACTTCTATGAATGATAATGCTGTGTTTTATTTCCCTGTATACTGGGTGACTTATAATAATAATACATTTTATTTATATAGCACCAACATATTCTGCAGCACTATACAATTTGAAGGATTCATGTACAGACAATCTATGAAGTAGAGGGGGTGACTGAAGAGGTAGCATTGACACTGCATTAGAAAATGCCCCCTGCATCGGAAAACAACATGCAGAAAACCATTGTGCTAGTACTGTAGACACCTTCACTTGTGGAAACCCTGTGGTTTCATATATCCTTGTAACCAGTAGCCATCACCCATTTCAGTCTCTTCATATAGTCTATGTCATGTTAGGAAAGAATCATCTATTAAATCATTCAAGTCAGGGGTGTAGCTATGGGGGCGCAGTTGCTACTGGAGCTTGAAGGGGCCCAAAGGCCTCTCAATAACATAAGAAGATACCAGAATTATAGAAAGCACATGATAAATGGAAACCCCATTACAGATTTTGCATTCACATTATAGCTATGATATGCTGCTGCTGCTGCTACAGAGTTAATAAAACAAATGCTTTTAGTATATTGGCCAGTATATGGGTTTGGGTTCTAACACTGACCTTCGTCATGTGGCCAGTGTCTCATGTAACAAAAGGCATCTGTCTTGTTCTCTCCTTTTTCCTTAACTTTGGATGACTTCCTGTATCTATGAAATATCAGTTTACCATTGGCTGTATAATAAGATGCTTCACATTTCAAAGGTTTTCCAGCAATCCGAAGAGATGGCGAATCAATAGGAAAAAAAAAAATGTTGGTAAAAATGCTGTGACAAAAGCAGGCAAATGAAAAGCTAGTGTGAATCCAGCCTTAGGCAGATTCACTTGTGTGTGCGTGTCGCTGCCAACGCTTCCGCGGCCCCATTCATTGGGATCAGTGAGCATGGTCCACAAAACAGACAGGAATAGGGACCTGTCTTGAGTTTTGCTCACGGCTCCATACACCGGACCATGAAAATACACAGTTGTGTGTATGTGACCATAGAAGTGAATGGATCATTGTGCTAGCCATGAAAAACACTACGTGCACTTCTGCGCGGTCATATTCATTCTTCTGGTCCCAAGCAGGATGAGAAGAATAGTAAAACGGACAGCACCAGATCCCACAAATGACGGAAACAAACAAGCCCATTGAAATATAGCACAGGGTAATAACCAAATAACAAAATAGTGTAGGACTATGTGCATGTGGATGAAGATAGTGACTATACCCAGACAACCTAGTAGTGTCCTCCATCTGTCTTTTAGGTATGGTATAGGAAGAAAAGGGATGGGGAAGATGAGATGTGATTGCTAGAAGAATCACATCGACTGTGTGGTTTCTGCCAACTCTGGTGGCTTCTATGATGCCATTCAGGGGCGTAACTACCGTGGTAGCAGCAGTAGCAGCTGCCACAGGGCCCGGGCCATTAGGGGGCCCGGTGACAGCCGCTACCGCTGCGTTTTTTTTTTTTTTTTTTTAAAGTCCGTTACGGGCCCCATTCACTTGCCGATCCTGGCTGGGCTGGGATCGGCTAGTGACACCGCGGGGCCCACAGAGGCTATCATTATACTCGGGGGTCTTTGCAGACCCCCGAGTATAATGATCGGCGCACCGGGAGGGGTAAGGTAACATAAAAAAACAGTGTTACTTACCTCTCCGCGATCCGGCCAGGCCTCCGTCATTTGTGTCTGACGTCTCTGACGTCACATGACCCAGGCCAGCTTCCCGGGTCATGTGACGTCTGACGTCATTAAAGCTGGACAAGAGCGGACAGGACAGCCGACAGGAACAGGTAAGCAACTATCTCTGTTCTTTTAATGGTTTTAATCCCCCGGGTCTCCGATTATTATACTCTGGGGTCTTTTCAGACCCCAGAGTATAATAAATGTTTATAGGTGTCCACAGTGGGACATATGGGGACACTATGGGGGATAATACTGTGTGTGCAGGGGCACTATAGGGGTTAATACTGTGTGTACATTGGACACTATAGGGGTTAATAATACTGTGTGCATTGGACACTATAGGGGATAATAATACTGTGTGCATTGGACACTATAGGGGTTAATACTGTGTGTGCATTGGACACTATAGGGGTTAATAATACTGTGTGTGCAGGGGACACTATAGGGGTAAATACTGTGTGTGCAGGGGACACTATGGGGGATAATACTGTGTGCAGGGCTTACTAAGGGACATAATAGAGTGCGGAGGAGGGGGTCAGTCGAGGTCTTCGGCATCGGTTTGGGGAGGGGGGGCCCATGTCAAAAGTTCGCCACGGGGCCCCGCCATTCCTAGTTACGCCACTGATGCCATTGTAAGATCTTTCACTGGTATGTATTAATGGTGATATAAGGAGTGGTACAGCAAGTGGTTTATATACATACAGGTTACTGAAATGGCGCTCCCTCAGCTGCTTTCTTTATATTTATAATGCAGGACAATAATGTAGCTTACAAAGATTGTCAATGACAGTAATACAACAAAAACTGCATGTGATCCTACGCTAGCCAGCAGTCATGTGACCAGAAGCTATGGCTAATACTGAGGCCCCACGATGCGGAAACTGAGCTTTTTTTTTTTAACAGATTTTGACGTAGTTTTTTCATCTAAAGCCAAGAATGGTTACAAAGGAGTTGGAAATACTGTATATTGGAAGTTCTTATACTTCTCCCTTCTGCTCAATCTACTCCTGCCTTTGGCTCATATAAATGCAACAAAATCTACAACAACAAAAAAGCTGCGTTCCTGCAACGTGCAGCCTCAGCCTAAAGGGAGAAAATATCCAGTCAGGGAAAACAAAAAAAAAAAGTTGTGTTAGGCCACCAGTAGAGAACATGTGGCCTAACACAACTAGATGAAGAGAACAATATATAATTCCATGATACCATTCTGTAAGTTTAAAGGGGTTGTCCTGTGATCACAAGAACAGTGGTCCCAACAACAGCCTCTTTAACGGTCCACTAGTAAGACCCCCAATTTGACCCCCCGCCCCCCCAAGAATCATCTGTAATCTCATAGGAACCTGGCATGAATTGCGCCACCGTAGGAGAAATGAAACAATGCGTGTTGCCTATTGAAACCCAAAGTCTATCCATGCGATGCACAGCCACGAGGATGATCCTTGGAGCTCTTTGTGAGAGGTTCCCTACATTATTTCAGAATGCTCTAGAAGTAGATTTGTTGTTGTTTATTTTATACCAGACAATCCCTTTAATCGCTTTTTATTCCTTAAAATAAACATGTTCAGTATTAATACAGAACTGCAGGGCCTCTTTAAATGTACTGACACAGTCCTCATAATCTGCAGAAGCGTAACCCTATTAAACAAACAATTAAAATGTATGCATGGAAATACAGATGGCATTTGTCCATAATCCAGCCCTGCACAGAGGTACGGTATACCCTCCTACTCCCTCCACACAAGAGTTACCGTATCTAGCCATGTAATCAAGAAGAAAGCGGCTGGAGTTGTGCGACAATCTCTATTAATGGGGATTTATTTAAACTGCTCTTTTCAATACACAAAATAGCTTGGATTTCTCTCTCTCTCCATTTTTAATACATTTATTCTCCTCGCTTAATCCAACCTCCATTTAGTTTATGAAATCTGTCAGCCAGGACAATGGCAGAGCAATTTAAAGGTGATGTTAGCAAAGCGTTTGTTTTGTAAGTAGACGGGAAATCAGATGACGTCAGGTAGATACGTGGGAGTTACAGTCGCTACACCTTTCTATTATTATGGAAAGATTATTTTCTCCCACTATTTCTGATTGCCTTTGTATATTTTTCATTGTAAATTTAAAAGACAGAAAAATGGAGCGTGTGATCCGTAAAAAAAAAATGGATTTCTTGAAATAGGAGAGATATTGTAAAATGCTGCAGAATATTTGTACATTCGAGAAATAAAGTTATTATTATTAGATATTCAGACATGTATAGATAAGGTGGGCTGTTATATAGCTTACTAATATTAAATGGGGAAAACAGATAAATTCTACAAGATGGATATTGGTCATACAAGGGGTCTGATGTATCCTTATGTATATGACTGGAGAGAACAGAAGGCTAAAAATTTACATTTGTTATGAGTCTCCCATACATCTTTTATTATACATATTTAAAAAAAATTATCAGTATATTGTGATAAATATTACAAAATTGTGGGTATATTGTTATATAGATACATAGATAGAGAGAGATTAGTATACATTCCTATGAAAAAGTTTGGGCACCCCTATTAATCTTAATCATTTTTGGTTCTAAATATTTTGGTGTTTGCAACAGCCATTTCAGTTTGATATATCTAATAACTGATGGACACAGTAATATTTCAGGATTGAAATGAGGTTTATTGTACTAACAGAAAATGCGCAATATGCATTAAACCAAAATTTGACCGGTGCAAAAATATGGGCACCTCAACAGAAAAGTGACATTAATATTTAGTACATCCTCCTTTTGCAAAGATAACAGCCTCTAGTCGCTTCCTGTAGCTTTTAATCAGTTCCTGGATCCTGGATGAAGGTATTTTGGACCATTTCTTTCTACAAAACAATTCAAGTTCAGTTAAGTTAGATGGTCGCCGAACATGGACAGCCCGCTCTCAAATGATCTGAAAACAAAGATTGTTCAACATAGTTGTTCAGCGGAAGGATACAAAACGTTGTCTCAGAGATTTAACCTGTCAGTTTCCACTGTGAGGAACATAGTAAGGAAATGGAAGACCACAGGGACAGTTCTTGTTAAGCCCAGAAGTGGCAGGCCAAGACAAATATCAGAAAAGCAGAGAAGAGGAATGGTGAGAACAGTCAAGGACAATCCACAGACCATCTCCAAAGAGCTGCAGCATCATCTTGCTGCAGATGTGTCACTGTGCATCAGTCAACAATACAGTGCACTTTGCACAAGGAGAAGCTGTCAGGGAGAGTGATGAGAAAGAAGCCGTTTCTGCACGTACGCCACAAATAGAGTTGCCTGAGGTATGCAAAAGCACATTTGGACAAGCCAACTTCATTTTGGAAACAAAGATTGAGTTGTTTGGTTATAAAAAAAGGCGTTATGCATGGCGTCCAAAAAGAAACAGCATTCCAAGAAAAACACTTGCTACCCACTGTAAAATTTGGTGGAGGTTCCATCATGCTTTGGGGCTGTGTGGCCAATGCCGGCACCGGGAATCTTGTTAAAGTTGAGGGTCGCATGGATTCCACTCAGTATCAGCAGATTCTTGAGAATAATGTTCAAGAATCAGTGACGAAGTTGAAGTTACGCCGGGGATGGATATTTCAGCAAGACAATGATCCAAAACACCGCTCCAAATCCTCAGGCATTCATGCAGAGGAACAATTACAATGTTCTGGAATGGCCATCCCAGTCCCCAGACCTGAATATCATTGAACATCTGTGGGATGATTTGAAGCGGGCTGTCCATGCTCGGCGACCATCTAACTTAGCTGAACTTGAATTGTTTGTCCAAAATACCTTTATCCAGGATCCAGGAACTGATTAAAAGCTACAGGAAGCGACTAGAGGCTGTTATCTTTGCAAAAGGAGGATCTACTAAATATTAATGTCACTTTTCTGTTGAGGTGCCCATACTTTTGCACCGGTCAAATTTTGGTTTAATGCATATTGCACATTTTCTGTTAGTACAATAAACCTCATTTCAATCCTGAAATATTACTGTGTCCATCAGTTATTAGATATATCAAACTGAAATGGCTGTTGCAAATACCAAAATATTTAGAACTAAAAATGATTAAGATTAATAGGGGTGCCCAAACTTTTTCATAGGACTGTATAGAGATAGATGATTGATAGATAGATAGAGTATAAATATATCACAATATCAATAATTTTGTAATATATATAGTACAACATTAATGATATATTGTGATATAGATAGATGTATAAAACATAATAGACATCGGTGCTTGGTTTAGAAAACCCTACAACAAAAAATGCCTCTCACTTTGAAGGACCGAGTGAATTTATTATATGAAACCCATTGATTTCAGCAAGACCATTTCTTTGTGGTGGTGCCGCAGGGAGACTGAACACTTAAAGGGGTTGTCCCACTAGAGACACTTGTTCCCCCAAACACCCCCCCCCCCCCCTTCCCATTGTGCTCCATTCATCTCTAGGAGACAGAGATATAGTCAAGTTCTGTACTTGGTTATCCCTGAGAGTCCTATAGAGATGAATGGAGTACAAAAGACATTCACATCAATTGAACAGGACATCCGTACTCCAGAACATTGGGAGTATCAGCGGTCAGGCCCTCACTGATTAGACACGTAAGGGAGAGGATAGTGTCTATAGTGGGATAATCCTTTTTAGCTGCCCATGTATAACACTTTCTACACAATGGCTATTTCACCTGGCTCCTCCTCACACATTCACCTTGGTGCCAGCCACCCCTAGTGGTCACTTTACTACCCTATAACTAAAGAATTGGCTATGCGAAATCAAATATGTATGAATGTCCCGTTGGGGACAGTAAGGAGGCCCACATATACAATAAATAGACAGACAGCCTCACCATGATCAGCAGTTTCAGCTAATATACACCTAATGTATATGGTGATCACTTTAAGGCGCCCATTTTTTTTCCTAGCCCTTACACTAGAGACAATTTTCAGTACGGGGATGTGGATAAAGTACAGTATTGCCCCCCCTGCAATTCTGTCAGATAATACTCATGTTCTTCCAGAAAATGATTGCAAGCACAAACTCTTTGGTATTAATATCTTCATTTATTTTACTTGCAATGAAAAAACACAAAAGAGAATGAAAAAAAAAAGTCAAATCATTGATCATTTTACACAAAACTCCAAAAATGGGCCGGACAAAAGTATTGGCCCCCTCAGCCTAATACTTGGTAGCACAACCTTTAGACACAATAACTGTGCACAACCGCTTCCGGTAACCAGCAATGAGTTTCTTACATTGCTCTGCTGGAATTTTAGACCATTCTTCTTTGGCAAACTGCTCCAGGTCCCTGAGATGTGAAGGGAGCCTTCTCCAAACTGCCATCAAGAGATCTCTCCACAGGTGTTCTATGGGATTCAGGTCTGGACTCATTGCTGGCCACTTTACAAGTCTCCAGTGCTTTCTCTCACCACCATTTTCTAGTGCTTTTTGAAGTGTGTTTTGGGTCATTGTCCTGCTGGAAGACCCATGACCTCTGAGGGAGACCCAGCTTTCTCACACTGGGCCATACATTATGCTGCAAAATTTGTTGGTAGTCTTCAGACTTCATAATGCCATGCACACGGTCAAGCAGTCCAGTGCCAGAGGCAGCAATGCAACCCCAAAACATCAGGGAACCTCCGCCATGTTTGACTGTAGGGACCATGTTCTTTTCTTTGAAGGCCTCTTTGTTTCCTGTAAACTCTATGTTGATGCCTTTTCCTACTTTTGTCTCATCTGACCAGAGAACATTCTTCCAAAACGTTTTTGGCTTTCTCAGGTAAGTTTTGGCAAACTCCAGCCTGGCTTTTTTGTCTGTGGGTAAGAAGTGGGGTCTTCCTGGGTCTCCTACCATACAGTCCCTTCTCATTCAGACGCCGATGGATAGTACGGGCTGACACTGTTGTACCCTCGGACTGCAGGGCAGCTTGAGCTTGTTTGGATGTTAGTCGAGGTTCTTTATCCACCATCCGCACAATCTTGCGTTGAAATCTCTCGTCAATTTTTCTTTTCCGTCCACATCTAGGGAGGTTAGCCACAGTGCCATGGGCTTTACACTTATTGATGACTCTGCGCACGGTAGACACAGGAACATTCAGGTCTTTGCAGATGGACTTGTAGCCTTGAGATTGCTCATGCTTCCTCACAATTTTGCTTCTCAAGTCCTCAGACAGTTCTTTGGTCTTCTTTCTTTTCTCCATGCTCAATGTGGTACACACAAGGACAGAGGTTGAGTCAACTTTAATCCATTTCAACTGGCTGCAAGTGTGATTTAGTTATTGCCACCACCTGTTAGGTGCCTCAGGTAAGTAACAGGTGCTGTTAATTACACAAATTAGAGAAGCATCACATGATTTTTCAAACAGTGCCAATACTTTTGCCCACCCCTTTTTTTATGTTTGGTGTGGAATTATATCCAATTTGTCTTTTTGACAATTCTTTTTGTGGTTTTCCATTGATGACAAATTAAATGAAGATAATAATACCAAAGAATTTGAGATTGCAATCATTTTCTGGAAGAAAATTAGTATTATCTGACAGAATTGCAGGGGTGCCAATACTTTTGGCCAACACTGTATATACACACTAGAAGAAGGCCATTCAGAAGTGTAGGAAATGTGTCAGCTTAGGGATTTCGTCCATGCTCTTATGTGTAATATATTTCTATATAGAGATACAATTTTTGTTACATGATAATTTCAGATTGTAGATTTTAGAGTTGCCACCCACTGTCTCCCTACCGTACAAAAATACATCATCAGGTGGAAGGAACATATGCATATTCCATAGAAACAGCACAGGCGGTGTTAAAAAAGAGAGGAATGTAGAACACTATAAAAAAAAAATAAATTCCTTCATGGACATGTTCTAACTAGGCATACACAGCCATTAATATGTGTACACAGCCGTTCTCTTACATATATAGTACATAGGTTAGATCGGTCATATACAGTATATTACAATAAATTATATTAGTTCTTTATAGATACCTACTTTATCTTTAAATCCAAGGCCAAGTCCATTATTATTGTCCTGTAAGAGGGGCTAGATGTCTCAACAGGGTGTCCAATACAGGGTAGTCACTACCAACTATATCAAAGCATACACAACCTGGATAGCTTCGATAGCTATCACTCCCAATGTGTTGTGGCTGTGTGTGCATTATTTTTTTTTCTCTTGTCCCAAGGTTTCTATGGAGCAAACATGTGTAAAAATATGCAACTGTTGACTAATGGTGGCCATACACTCTGAAGAGTTGTCAGGAAAAAGCTTGGCTGTTGGACAGCTTCTCCCAATGACCTTCCTATGCAGGCATGTGATTTTGACAGGAAAGGAAGGAAAGCCCCTGCCAGATAACTATGGTGGTGGCTTAATGGAACTCCCTTGAGAACAAAGGATTGGGTATGTTGTAATACAACATGCCCAACTCTCTCGAATCCTGCTGAAAACACGGTTGGTCATTTCTGCCAAATTCTCGTCAAGTCCTCAGGATAGGCCATAAATACCAGATTGGTGGGGACCGATAGGTGTACCCTGGAGCCACTTCCTACAGTAGCCCTATGTGCAATATAAGGCTAAAGCAGAAAGCTCTATCGCCTTTATAGAGGTTAAAAGCCCTCACTGCAGCTCAGCTCCCATTGGCTTCAATTGGCGCTGAGCTGCAGTGATGGTGCACAGTCGCTATACAGGAGCTGGAGCTTTCTGTTTCCAGCCTTGTATATAAGAAGGCCACCAGAAGCAGCTCCATACAGCTGATCAGTCCGGGGTCCAGCTGTTGGATGACCACAATCAGGCATTTATGGTTTATCCTAAAGATAGACCATAAAAATCTTACCGCCAGACAATGCCTTGAATGGAGTGGGGTGCATATTAAAATGTTGCACTTCTTCCTGACTCTGGGACTCCAATTCATGACCTTAAAGGGAATGTGTCATCAAATATGAACCTAATAATAACCTAATAATTGTCAATACTCTATGCAACAGTTACCTCATTTACATAACATACAGTATGACAATAGAAGATAACACCTCTGAGCCATCATTACACCATGTACTACAATGGATGATGTCATGGCTTATAGCTCCCATAGACCTCAATGAGTTGGCTCCAGTCCATTACTGAGTAGAGCACAGGAGAAGCTCAGACAAGATGTCAGCTCCTGTACTCATGTACAGAAAACATAATTAAATCTGGATTTAATAAATAACACAATACAAAAAACATATTCCCTTTAAACAACACCCTTTAAGCCTTTTTAGGTGTAAATATTAAAAAAAGAACACAAAATGCAAGAAATGGGTTCACTGAGAAGTAATGACATAAAATGTCTCATGCCCCAGATATGTCACCATTTCCTAGTGCCTGGATAAGCTGCTTTCTCAAGCTGAAACTGCTAAAAGGCTGGAGTGTATAAAACAATCGCTTCAAGTACAATTATATCAGAAGTCTGCACATTAAACCAGTGTTCCAGTGTGTGTGTTACAGTGCGCTGCCGCTTCACCTTTGGTAAATGTACACACTGAACATGGAAGTCATTTACATAAACATCAAATCCTTAGGAAACAATTACCATCAGGATCGCTCCTTCTAGCACTGGCAGTGATCTGATAATAACACGTGGAGCTGTGACATGGACTTATTCCAGTAATAACCTTATGTTTGTGAATTACCATTCATGTAGCACCTAATGTTACCCCTGGGAGCCCCATTCATCACAACAAGAGACTATTTTAGACCTGTTGTTGAGGCGATCGTAGACAGCACATACACAGTCTCTGCCTATTAGAGCCCTTTCGCATTCTATGTTTATGAAAAAAAATGTGACACAAGGAAATACTCTCGGATGTATAATTTCTGATTTTCTTATAGTCTGCCAAATGGATAGTTAGGGTCAAAGCAGACTTAGGCTAGATGAAGAGGAATGTGTGCATCTTCAGGTCCACTGGAAAACATGGACATCTTCATTTTATGTATGAAGTCCAGATTGCAAAAGGGACAGGAACAGGACCAATCCTGAGTTTTGCTCCTGGCTCACGGCCGGCTATATGGATGCAGGATAACACCCAAGTGTGTTTGTGGGGCCATAGACAACAACGGGTCAGTGCGCTAGTTGTTCATACTATTCACACTAAAACTTTTTACTCTCCCAATTTTAATGTGGACACTATGACGGAGACTCCTGCGCAGATGTGATTGTAGCCAGAGCTGCTTTAACCATAGGTGCAACAGTGCAGCAGCACCAGGCCCTATGATTGTTGGGGCCCCCTCAGCCGTCCCGGATTGAGCGGGACAGTCTCACATTTCGGGTGATGTCCTGCTCTTCCAGGTGGCACGCAGTGATTTCAATGAATACTATAGTGGAGCACGGGAGCTATTAGCTCGGTTCTCCATTACTCAGCCTTCAGCTGATAACATCTGCAGCAGGGAAGCATAATGAGTGCCACAGACATTACATCAAGAACCTGCAGGTCCACAGGAATGTGGTTCAGGGAGTATTCTTTTTTTTTTTTTTTTAAATGTAACATTGGTGATTAAGGGGGGGAAGGGGAAATTAAGTTATGGGGATATTGGGCCCACTTTCAAAAAGTTTGCACAGGGCCCCAATACATTAAAAGGCCCTGAATGTAGCCTTAAAGCATATGGACATCATGAAGTTGGCAATGGCGGTACATGGATGGCCATTCATTTCAATGGCTGCACACACTACTACATTTAACTGCTGCATGGCAAATGAGCAGTCAATGACAAGTTCATCTGCAAAAGGGAGCTCTTATATGTATGGTGATGCCTGTAAAAGTCAAATGCACAGCAATAAGATTGCAATAAATGCTGCGCTGCCATAATAATAGTGAATGTAGCCATGCAGAAATCCTGCAGGCTTGGATTTCTACTGACATTTGTGTCGTGACTAGAGATGAGCGAACACTAAAATGTTCGAGGTTCGAAATTCGATTCGAACAGCCGCTCAATGTTCGTGTGTTCGAACGGGTTTCGAACCCCATTATAGTCTATGGGGAACAGATACTCGTTAAGGGGGAAACCCAAATCCGTGTCTGGAGGGTCACCAAGTCCACTATGACACCCCAGGAAATGATGCCAACACCTCTGGAATGACACTGGGACAGCAGGGGAAGCATGTCTGGGGGCATCTAACACACCAAAGACCCTCTATTACCCCAACATCACAGCCTAACAACTACACACTTTACACACTCAATACCACCTCTCTGACAGTAGGAAAACACCTTGAAACATGTGTATTTGGCACTTGCAGTGAGGAGAGCTTGTCACCAGCAGTGAATTTGGCCCTTGTAGTAAGTTGAGGTTGGCACCAACATTTGTTTTGAAAATCAGGGTGGATTGAGCCTCTAACCAGCAGAGTTTGGGCAAATTCATGGTGGAGGGAGCCTCTAAAAACCCCAGTTTGGACCAATTCATGGTGGAGGGAGACTCTAAAAACCCCAGTTTGGACCAATTCATGGTGGAGGGAGACTCTAAAAACCCCAGTTTGGACCAATTCATGGTGGAGGGAGCCTCTAAAAACCCCAGTTTGGACCAATTCATGGTGGAGGGAGCCTCTAACCAGCCCAGTTTGGACCAATTAATGGTGGAGGGAGCCTCTAAACAGCCAAGTTTTGGGAAATTCATGGTGGAGGGAGCCTCTAACCAGCCCAGTTTGGACCAATTCATGGTGGAGGGAGCCTGTAACCAGCCCAGTTTGGACCAATTCATGGTGGAGGGAGCCTCTAAACAGCCCAGTTTGGTCAAATTCATGGTGGAGGGAGCCTCTAAAAAACCCAGTTTGGACCAATTCATGGTGGAGGGAGCCTCTAATTAGCCCAGTTTGGACCAATTAATTGTGGAGGGAGCCTCTAACCAGCCCAGTTTGGACCAATTAATGGTGGAGGGAGCCTCTAACCACCCCAGTTTGGGCAAATTCATGGTGGAGGGAGCCTCTAACCAGCCCAGTTTGGACCAATTAATGGTGGAGGGAGCCTCTAAACAGCCAAGTTTTGGGAAATTCATGGTGGAGGGAGCCTCTAACCAGCCCAGTTTGGACCAATTCATGGTGGAGGGAGCCTCTAAACAGCCCAGTTTGGGCAAATTCATGGTGGAGGGAGCCTCTAAACAGCCCAGTTTGGGCAAATTCATGGTGGAGGGAGCCTCTAACCAGCCCAGTTTGGACCAATTAATGGTGGAGGGAGCCTCTAAACAGCCAAGTTTTGGGAAATTCATGGTGGAGGGAGCCTCTAACCAGCCCAGTTTGGACCAATTCATGGTGGAGGGAGCCTCTAAACAGCCCAGTTTGGGCAAATTCATGGTGGAGGGAGCCTCTAAACAGCCCAGTTTGGGCAAATTCATGGTGGAGGGAGCCTCTAACCAGCCCAGTTTGGACCAATTAATGGTGGAGGGAGCCTCTAAACAGCCAAGTTTTGGGAAATTCATGGTGGAGGGAGCCTCTAAAAAACCCAGTTTGGACCAATTCATGGTGGAGGGAGCCTGTAACCAGCCCAGTTTGGACCAATTCATGGTGGAGGGAGCCTCTAAACAGCCCAGTTTGGACCAATTCATGGTGGAGGGAGCCTCTAACCAGCCCAGTTTGGACCAATTCATGGTGGAGGGAGCCTGTAACCAGCCCAGTTTGGACCAATTCATGGTGGAGGGAGCCTCTAAACAGCCCAGTTTGGGCAAATTCATGGTGGAGGGAGCCTCTAAAAAACCCAGTTTGGACCAATTCATGGTGGAGGGAGCCTCTAATTAGCCCAGTTTGGACCAATTAATTGTGGAGGGAGCCTCTAACCAGCCCAGTTTGGACCAATTAATGGTGGAGGGAGCCTCTAACCACCCCAGTTTGGGCAAATTCATGGTGGAGGGAGCCTCTAACCAGCCCAGTTTGGACCAATTAATGGTGGAGGGAGCCTCTAAACAGCCAAGTTTTGGGAAATTCATGGTGGAGGGAGCCTCTAACCAGCCCAGTTTGGACCAATTCATGGTGGAGGGAGCCTCTAAACAGCCCAGTTTGGGCAAATTCATGGTGGAGGGAGCCTCTAAACAGCCCAGTTTGGGCAAATTCATGGTGGAGGGAGCCTCTAACCAGCCCAGTTTGGACCAATTAATGGTGGAGGGAGCCTCTAAACAGCCAAGTTTTGGGAAATTCATGGTGGAGGGAGCCTCTAACCAGCCCAGTTTGGACCAATTCATGGTGGAGGGAGCCTCTAAACAGCCCAGTTTGGGCAAATTCATGGTGGAGGGAGCCTCTAAACAGCCCAGTTTGGGCAAATTCATGGTGGAGGGAGCCTCTAACCAGCCCAGTTTGGACCAATTAATGGTGGAGGGAGCCTCTAAACAGCCAAGTTTTGGGAAATTCATGGTGGAGGGAGCCTCTAAAAAACCCAGTTTGGACCAATTCATGGTGGAGGGAGCCTCTAATTAGCCCAGTTTGGACCAATTAATTGTGGAGGGAGCCTCTAACCAGCCCAGTTTGGACCAATTAATGGTGGAGGGAGCCTCTAACCACCCCAGTTTGGGCAAATTCATGGTGGAGGGAGCCTCTAACCAGCCCAGTTTGGACCAATTAATGGTGGAGGGAGCCTCTAAACAGCCAAGTTTTGGGAAATTCATGGTGGAGGGAGCCTCTAACCAGCCCAGTTTGGACCAATTCATGGTGGAGGGAGCCTCTAAACAGCCAAGTTTTGGGAAATTCATGGTGGAGGGAGCCTCTAAAAAACCCAGTTTGGACCAATTCATGGTGGAGGGAGCCTCTAATTAGCCCAGTTTGGACCAATTAATTGTGGAGGGAGCCTCTAACCAGCCCAGTTTGGACCAATTAATGGTGGAGGGAGCCTCTAACCAGCCCAGTTTGGACCAATTAATGGTGGAGGGAGCCTCTAACCAGCCCAGTTTGGACCAATTAATGGTGGAGGGAGCCTCTAACCAGCCCAGTTTGGACCAATTAATGGTGGAGGGAGCCTCTAAACAGCCAAGTTTTGGGAAATTCATGGTGGAGGGAGCCTCTAACCAGCCCAGTTTGGACCAATTCATGGTGGAGGGAGCCTCTAAACAGCCCAGTTTGGGCAAATTCATGGTGGAGGGAGCCTCTAAAAAACCCAGTTTGGACCAATTCATGGTGGAGGGAGCCTCTAATTAGCCCAGTTTGGACCAATTAATTGTGGAGGGAGCCTCTAACCAGCCCAGTTTGGACCAATTAATGGTGGAGGGAGCCTCTAACCACCCCAGTTTGGGCAAATTCATGGTGGAGGGAGCCTCTAACCAGCCCAGTTTGGACCAATTAATGGTGGAGGGAGCCTCTAAACAGCCAAGTTTTGGGAAATTCATGGTGGAGGGAGCCTCTAACCAGCCCAGTTTGGGCAAATTCATGGTGGAGGGAGCCTCTAACCAGCCCAGTTTGGACCAATTAATGGTGGAGGGAGCCTCTAACCAGCCCAGTTTGGACCAATTAATGGTGGAGGGAGCCTCTAAACAGCCAAGTTTTGGGAAATTCATGGTGGAGGGAGCCTCTAACCAGCCCAGTTTGGACCAATTCATGGTGGAGGGAGCCTCTAAACAGCCCAGTTTGGGCAAATTCATGGTGGAGGGAGCCTCTAAAAAACCCAGTTTGGACCAATTCATGGTGGAGGGAGCCTCTAATTAGCCCAGTTTGGACCAATTAATTGTGGAGGGAGCCTCTAACCAGCCCAGTTTGGACCAATTAATGGTGGAGGGAGCCTCTAACCACCCCAGTTTGGACCAATTCATGGTGGAGGGAGCCTCTAACCAGCCCAGTTTGGACCAATTAATGGTGGAGGGAGCCTCTAAACAGCCAAGTTTTGGGAAATTCATGGTGGAGGGAGCCTCTAACCAGCCCAGTTTGGACCAATTCATGGTGGAGGGAGCCTCTAAACAGCCCAGTTTGGGCAAATTCATGGTGGAGGGAGCCTCTAACCAGCCCAGTTTGGACCAATTAATGGTGGAGGGAGCCTCTAAACAGCCAAGTTTTGGGAAATTCATGGTGGAGGGAGCCTCTAACCAGCCCAGTTTGGACCAATTCATGGTGGAGGGAGCCTCTAAACAGCCAAGTTTTGGGAAATTCATGGTGGAGGGAGCCTCTAAAAAACCCAGTTTGGACCAATTCATGGTGGAGGGAGCCTCTAATTAGCCCAGTTTGGACCAATTAATTGTGGAGGGAGCCTCTAACCAGCCCAGTTTGGACCAATTAATGGTGGAGGGAGCCTCTAACCACCCCAGTTTGGGCAAATTCATGGTGGAGGGAGCCTCTAACCAGCCCAGTTTGGACCAATTAATGGTGGAGGGAGCCTCTAAACAGCCAAGTTTTGGGAAATTCATGGTGGAGGGAGCCTCTAACCAGCCCAGTTTGGACCAATTCATGGTGGAGGGAGCCTCTAAACAGCCCAGTTTGGGCAAATTCATGGTGGAGGGAGCCTCTAAACAGCCCAGTTTGGGCAAATTCATGGTGGAGGGAGCCTCTAACCAGCCCAGTTTGGACCAATTAATGGTGGAGGGAGCCTCTAAACAGCCAAGTTTTGGGAAATTCATGGTGGAGGGAGCCTCTAACCAGCCCAGTTTGGACCAATTAATGGTGGAGGGAGCCTCTAACCAGCCCAGTTTGGACCAATTAATGGTGGAGGGAGCCTCTAACCAGCCCAGTTTGGACCAATTAATGGTGGAGGGAGCCTCTAAACAGCCAAGTTTTGGGAAATTCATGGTGGAGGGAGCCTCTAACCAGCCCAGTTTGGACCAATTCATGGTGGAGGGAGCCTCTAAACAGCCCAGTTTGGGCAAATTCATGGTGGAGGGAGCCTCTAAAAAACCCAGTTTGGACCAATTCATGGTGGAGGGAGCCTCTAATTAGCCCAGTTTGGACCAATTAATTGTGGAGGGAGCCTCTAACCAGCCCAGTTTGGACCAATTAATGGTGGAGGGAGCCTCTAAAAAACCCAGTTTGGACCAATTCATGGTGGAGGGAGCCTCTAATTAGCCCAGTTTGGACCAATTAATTGTGGAGGGAGCCTCTAACCAGCCCAGTTTGGACCAATTAATGGTGGAGGGAGCCTCTAACCACCCCAGTTTGGACTAATTCATGGTGGAGGGAGCCTCTAACCACCCCAGTTTGGACCAATTCATGGTGGAGGGAGCCTCTAAACAGCCCAGTTTGGGCAAATTCATGGTGGAGGGAGCCTCTAACCAGCCCAGTTTGGACCAATTAATGGTGGAGGGAGCCTCTAAACAGCCAAGTTTTGGGAAATTCATGGTGGAGGGAGCCTCTAACCAGCCCAGTTTGGACCAATTCATGGTGGAGGGAGCCTCTAAACAGCCCAGTTTGGGCAAATTCATGGTGGAGGGAGCCTCTAAACAGCCCAGTTTGGGCAAATTCATGGTGGAGGGAGCCTCTAACCAGCCCAGTTTGGACCAATTAATGGTGGAGGGAGCCTCTAAACAGCCAAGTTTTGGGAAATTCATGGTGGAGGGAGCCTCTAAAAAACCCAGTTTGGACCAATTCATGGTGGAGGGAGCCTCTAATTAGCCCAGTTTGGACCAATTAATTGTGGAGGGAGCCTCTAACCAGCCCAGTTTGGACCAATTAATGGTGGAGGGAGCCTCTAACCACCCCAGTTTGGGCAAATTCATGGTGGAGGGAGCCTCTAACCAGCCCAGTTTGGACCAATTAATGGTGGAGGGAGCCTCTAAACAGCCAAGTTTTGGGAAATTCATGGTGGAGGGAGCCTCTAACCAGCCCAGTTTGGACCAATTCATGGTGGAGGGAGCCTCTAAAAACCCCAGTTTGGACCAATTCATGGTGGAGGGAGCCTCTAAACAGCCCAGTTTGGGCAAATTCATGGTGGAGGGAGCCTCTAACCAGCAGAGTTGGTGGAAATCAGGGTGGAGGGAGCCTCTAACCAGCAGAGTTGGGGGAAATCAGGGTGGAGGGAGCCTAGTATTAGCAGAATTGTGCAACGCTTATGGTGGATGAGTATGAGGATGCGGAGGAATTGGAGAGGTTGAGTACAGACATGGAGTTTCATGTTGGGGTGCTTTACACAGGTGGGCACAAAAATGACGGCTCTACCCAGTGGTGGTTCATTTTTATCAAAGTGAGCCGGTCGGCACTCTCAGCTGACAGACGGGTGCGCTTGTCAGTGATGATGCCACCGGCTGCACTGAACACCCTCTCAGATAGGACGCTGGCGGCAGGACAGGACAGCACCTCCAAGGCATATAGGGCAAGTTCAAGCCACAGGTCCAACTTCGACACCCAATACGTGTAGGGCGCAGAGGGGTCGGAGAGGACAGGGCTGTGGTCGGAAAGGTATTCCCGCAACATGCGCCTATACTTCTCACGCCTGGTGACACTAGGACCCTCCGTGGCGGCACTTTGGCGAGGGGGTGCCATCAAGGTGTCCCAGACCTTAGACAGTGTGCCCCTCGTTTGTGTGGACCGGTGAGAACTTGGTTGCCTACTGGAGGAACTGCCCTCCCTGCCGCCAACGTCACATGCTGGAAACATCTCCATCATATTCTGCACCAATTGCCTGTGGCAAGCATTGATGCGATTGGCCCTCCCCTCTACCGGAATAAAAGACGAGATGTTGTTTTTATACCGGGGGTCAAGGATAGCAAAGATCCAGTACTGGTTGTCCTCCATGATTTTGACAATACGCTTGTCGGTTGTAAAGCACCCCAACATGAACTCAGCCATGTCTGCCACAGTGTTAGTTGGCATGACTCCTCTGGCCCCACCGGAAAGTTCAATCTCCATTTCCTCCTCATCCTCCATGTCTACCCATCCGCGCTGCAACAATGGGACGATTCGAAGTTGCCCGGAAGCCTCCTGTATCACCATCACATCATTGGACAACTCTTCTTCCTCCTCCTCCTCCTCCATTAAACGCAGTGAAGCGGACAGATGTGTGGACCTACTCTCCAGCTGTGACGGATCGGATGCTATCCCTAACTCCTCTGTGTGATCTGAGTTATCCCTGATGTCAATCAGGGATTCTCTCAGAACACACAAGAGCGGGATTGTAAGGCTCACCATCGCATCCTCAGAGCTCACCCTCCTTGTGGACTCCTCAAAGACCCGTAGGATGTCACAAAGGTCTCTCATCCATGGCCACTCATGGATGTGAAACTGAGGCAGCTGACTTTGTGGCACCCTAGGGTTTTGTAGCTGGTATTCCATCAAAGGTCTCTGCTGCTCAACCACTCTATTCAACATCTGAAACGTTGAGTTCCAGCGTGTGGGGACGTCGCACAAAAGCCGGTGTTGTGGCACATGCAGGCGTTGCTGGAGAGATTTTAAGCTAGCAGCGGCTACTGTCGACTTGCGAAAGTGGGCGCACATGCGCCGCACTTTCACCAGTAGCTCTGGAACATTGGGGTAGCTCTTTAGGAAACGTTGCACCACTAGGTTGAAGACGTGGGCCAGGCATGGAACATGTTGGAGTCCGGCAAGCTCCAGAGCTGCTACCAGGTTCCGGCCGTTATCACAAACGACCATGCCTGGGCCCAGGTGCAGCGGCTCAAACCATATTGCCGTCTCATCGAGGAGGGCATCCCTCACCTCGGAGGCAGTGTGCTGTCTGTCCCCCAAGCTGATCAGCTTCAGCACAGCCTGCTGACGTCTACCAACGCCAGTGCTGCAACGTTTCCAACTCGTAGCTGGGGTCAATCTAACAGCGGAGGAGGAGGCGGTGGCGGAGGAGGAGGCGGTGGCGGAGGAGGAGGCGGTAGAGGAGGAGGAGGAGGGGGGTGTTCTTCTCGTGTCCCTGCCAGGAATGTTAGGCGGGGAGACGAGGTACACCGGGCCAGTTTGGGAAGCAGTCCCAGCCTCAACTACATTCACCCAGTGTGCCGTCAGTGAAATGTAGCGTCCCTGTCCGCATGCACTTGTCCACGCGTCGGTGGTCAAGTGGACCTTTGTGCAAAGCGCGGAACTAAGGGCCCGCCTGATGTTGAGTGACACGTGCTGGTGCAAGGCGGGGACGGCACACCGGGAGAAGTAGTGACGGCTAGGGACGGCATAGCGAGGTGCCGCAGTTGCCATCAGGTCCAGGAAGGCGGGAGTTTCAACAAGCCGGAACGCCAACATCTCCTGGGCCAGCAGTTTAGCGATGTTGGCGTTCAAGGCTTGCGCGTGTGGGTGGTTAGCAGTGTATTTCTGCCGCCGCTCCAATGTCTGAGAGATGGTGGGTTGTTGTAAAGAAACGCCTGATGGTGCCTTTGATGGTGCAGGAGAAGGAGATAAGACAGGACCAGGGGAGGATGAGGTAGAAGTCAACAAAGTGGCGGAGGCAGATGAAGTGGTGTCCTGGCTCGTCCTCTGGAGTGCATCGCCAGCACAGTCAGCAGTGGCAGTGGCAGAGGCAGAGGCAGTGGCAGTGGCGTGAACGGCAGGCGGCCTTTGTCCTGCCGTTGCTGCCTGCCACTGATTCCAGTGCTTGGATTCCAAATGACGGCGCATTGAAGTGGTGGACAGGTTGCTCTTCTCAGAGCCCCTAATCAATTTCGAGAGGCAAATTGTGCAGACAACACTATATCTGTCCTCGGCGCATTCCTTGAAAAAACTCCACACCTTCGAGAAACGTGCCCTCGAGGTGGGAGTTTTTCGGGGCTGGGTACGAACTGGAACATCTTGGGAGATTCCGGGTGTGGCCTGGCTTCGCCTAAGCTGCTGACCTCTGCCTCTGCCTCTAGCTACCCTTTTTGGTGCTGCACCTGCCTCAACATCCACACTACTTTCCCCGCTTGACATCCCCCCTGTCCAGGTCGGGTCAGTGTCCTCATCATCCACCACTTCCTCTTCCAACTCCTGTCTCATCTCCTCCTCCCGCACAATGCGCCGGTCAACTGGATGCCCTGACGGCAACTGCGTCACATCATCGTCGATGAGGGTGGGTTGCTGGTCATCCACCACCAAATCGAACGGAGATGGAGGAGACTCTAGTGTTTGAGCATCTGGATACAGATGCTCCTCTGTTAGGTTCGTGGAATCGTGACGTGGAGAGGCAGGTTGAGGGACAATGAAAGGAGCGGAGAACAGCTCTGGGGAGCAGGGACAGTTTGGGTTATTGTTCTGTAAAGCTTCGGAATTTTGGGAGGAAGGAAGACAAGACTGTTGGGTAATAGGAGGAGAGGAGGCAGAGTCTGACTGGCTGCTGGACAATGTGCTGTAAGCGTTCTCTGACAGCCATTGCAAGACCTGTTCCTGGTTCTCGGGCCTACTAAGGTTTGTACCCTGCAGTTTAGTTAATGTGGCAAGCAACCCTGGCACTGTGGAGTGGCGCAATGCTTGCTGCCCCACAGGAGTAGGCACGGGACGCCCTGTGGCTTCACTGCTACCTTGCTCCCCAGAACCATTCCCCCGACCTCGCCCACGGCCTCGTCCACGTCCCTTTCCGGGAGCCTTGCGCATTTTGAATTCCTAGTTAGAAATTGGCACTGTATACCAGTAGTAAAAATTGTGGGTGCACGTAACCCCAATATATTCTTTGAATTACCAGTCAGAAACTGGCACTATATGGCAGTAGCAAGAAATGAGGGTATTTGTATTCCCAATATACTCTTTGAATTCCCAGTCAGACAATGGCACTGTATACCAGTAGTAAAAATTGTGGGTGCACGTAACCCCAATATATTCTTTGAATTCCCAGTCAGAAACTGGCACTATATGGCAGTAGCAAGAAATGAGGGTATTTATAACCCCAATATATTCTTTGAATTCCCAGTCAGACAATGGCACTGTATACCAGTAGTAAAAATTGTGGGTGCACGTAACCCCAATATATTCTTTGAATTCCCAGTCAGAAACTGGCACTATATGGCAGTAGCAAGAAATGAGGGTATTTGTATTCCCAATATACTCTTTGAATTCCCAGTCAGACAATGGCACTGTATACCAGTAGTAAAAATTGTGGGTGCACGTAACCCCAATATATTCTTTGAATTCCCAGTCAGAAACTGGCACTATATGGCAGTAGCAAGAAATGAGGGTATTTGTATTCCCAATATACTCTTTGAATTCCCAGTCAGACAATGGCACTGTATACCAGTAGTAAAAATTGTGGGTGCACGTAACCCCAATATATTCTTTGAATTACCAGTCAGAAACTGGCACTATATGGCAGTAGCAAGAAATGAGGGTATTTATAACCCCAATATATTCTTTGAATTCCCAGTCAGACAATGGCACTGTATACCAGTAGTAAAAATTGTGGGTGCACGTAACCCCAATATATTCTTTGAATTCCCAGTCAGAAACTGGCACTATATGGCAGTAGCAAGAAATGAGGGTATTTGTATTCCCAATATACTCTTTGAATTCCCAGTCAGACAATGGCACTGTATACCAGTAGTAAAAATTGTGGGTGCACGTAACCCCAATATATTCTTTGAATTCCCAGTCAGAAACTGGCACTATATGGCAGTAGCAAGAAATGAGGGTATTTATAACCCCAATACATTCTTTGAATTCCCAGTCAGACAATGGCACTGTATACCAGTAGTAAAAATTGTGGGTGCACGTAACCCCAATATATTCTTTGAATTCCCAGTCAGAAACTGGCACTATATGGCAGTAGCAAGAAATGAGGGTATTTGTATTCCCAATATACTCTTTGAATTCCCAGTCAGACAATGGCACTGTATACCAGTAGTAAAAATTGTGGGTGCACGTAACCCCAATATATTCTTTGAATTCCCAGTCAGAAACTGGCACTATATGGCAGTAGCAAGAAATGAGGGTATTTGTATTCCCAATATACTCTTTGAATTCCCAGTCAGACAATGGCACTGTATACCAGTAGTAAAAATTGTGGGTGCACGTAACCCCAATATATTCTTTGAATTCCCAGTCAGAAACTGGCACTATATGGCAGTAGCAAGAAATGAGGGTATTTATAACCCCAATATATTCTTTGAATTCCCAGTCAGACAATGGCACTGTATACCAGTAGTAAAAATTGTGGGTGCACGTAACCCCAATATATTCTTTGAATTCCCAGTCAGAAACTGGCACTATATGGCAGTAGCAAGAAATGAGGGTATTTGTATTCCCAATATACTCTTTGAATTCCCAGTCAGACAATGGCACTGTATACCAGTAGTAAAAATTGTGGGTGCACGTAACCCCAATATATTCTTTGAATTACCAGTCAGAAACTGGCACTATATGGCAGTAGCAAGAAATGAGGGTATTTATAACCCCAATATATTCTTTGAATTCCCAGTCAGACAATGGCACTGTATACCAGTAGTAAAAATTGTGGGTGCACGTAACCCCAATATATTCTTTGAATTCCCAGTCAGAAACTGGCACTATATGGCAGTAGCAAGAAATGAGGGTATTTATAACCCCAATATATTCTTTGAATTCCCAGTCAGACAATGGCACTGTATACCAGTAGTAAAAATTGTGGGTGCACGTAACCCCAATATATTCTTTGAATTCCCAGTCAGAAACTGGCACTATATGGCAGTAGCAAGAAATGAGGGTATTTGTATTCCCAATATACTCTTTGAATTCCCAGTCAGACAATGGCACTGTATACCAGTAGTAAAAATTGTGGGTGCACGTAACCCCAATATATTCTTTGAATTCCCAGTCAGAAACTGGCACTATATGGCAGTAGCAAGAAATGAGGGTATTTGTATTCCCAATATACTCTTTGAATTCCCAGTCAGACAATGGCACTGTATACCAGTAGTAAAAATTGTGGGTGCACGTAACCCCAATATATTCTTTGAATTCCCAGTCAGAAACTGGCACTATATGGCAGTAGCAAGAAATGAGGGTATTTATAACCCCAATATATTCTTTGAATTCCCAGTCAGACAATGGCACTGTATACCAGTAGTAAAAATTGTGGGTGCACGTAACCCCAATATATTCTTTGAATTCCCAGTCAGAAACTGGCACTATATGGCAGTAGCAAGAAATGAGGGTATTTGTATTCCCAATATACTCTTTGAATTCCCAGTCAGACAATGGCACTGTATACCAGTAGTAAAAATTGTGGGTGCACGTAACCCCAATATATTCTTTGAATTCCCAGTCAGAAACTGGCACTATATGGCAGTAGCAAGAAATGAGGGTATTTATAACCCCAATATATTCTTTGAATTCCCAGTCAGACAATGGCACTGTATACCAGTAGTAAAAATTGTGGGTGCACGTAACCCCAATATATTCTTTGAATTACCAGTCAGAAACTGGCACTATATGGCAGTAGCAAGAAATGAGGGTATTTATAACCCCAATATATTCTTTGAATTCCCAGTCAGACAATGGCACTGTATACCAGTAGTAAAAATTGTGGGTGCACGTAACCCCAATATATTCTTTGAATTACCAGTCAGAAACTGGCACTATATGGCAGTAGCAAGAAATGAGGGTATTTATAACCCCAATATATTCTTTGAATTCCCAGTCAGACAATGGCACTGTATACCAGTAGTAAAAATTGTGGGTGCACGTAACCCCAATATATTCTTTGAATTCCCAGTCAGAAACTGGCACTATATGGCAGTAGCAAGAAATGAGGGTATTTGTATTCCCAATATACTCTTTGAATTCCCAGTCAGACAATGGCACTGTATACCAGTAGTAAAAATTGTGGGTGCACGTAACCCCAATATATTCTTTGAATTACCAGTCAGAAACTGGCACTATATGGCAGTAGCAAGAAATGAGGGTATTTATAACCCCAATATATTCTTTGAATTCCCAGTCAGACAATGGCACTGTATACCAGTAGTAAAAATTGTGGGTGCACGTAACCCCAATATATTCTTTGAATTACCAGTCAGAAACTGGCACTATATGGCAGTAGCAAGAAATGAGGGTATTTATAACCCCAATATATTCTTTGAATTCCCAGTCAGACAATGGCACTGTATACCAGTAGTAAAAATTGTGGGTGCACGTAACCCCAATATATTCTTTGAATTCCCAGTCAGAAACTGGCACTATATGGCAGTAGCAAGAAATGAGGGTATTTGTATTCCCAATATACTCTTTGAATTCCCAGTCAGACAATGGCACTGTATACCAGTAGTAAAAATTGTGGGTGCACGTAACCCCAATATATTCTTTGAATTACCAGTCAGAAACTGGCACTATATGGCAGTAGCAAGAAATGAGGGTATTTATAACCCCAATATATTCTTTGAATTCCCAGTCAGACAATGGCACTGTATACCAGTAGTAAAAATTGTGGGTGCACGTAACCCCAATATATTCTTTGAATTCCCAGTCAGAAACTGGCACTATATGGCAGTAGCAAGAAATGAGGGTATTTGTATTCCCAATATACTCTTTGAATTCCCAGTCAGACAATGGCACTGTATACCAGTAGTAAAAATTGTGGGTGCACGTAACCCCAATATATTCTTTGAATTCCCAGTCAGAAACTGGCACTATATGGCAGTAGCAAGAAATGAGGGTATTTATAACCCCAATATATTCTTTGAATTCCCAGTCAGACAATGGCACTGTATACCAGTAGTAAAAATTGTGGGTGCACGTAACCCCAATATATTCTTTGAATTCCCAGTCAGAAACTGGCACTATATGGCAGTAGCAAGAAATGAGGGTATTTGTATTCCCAATATACTCTTTGAATTCCCAGTCAGACAATGGCACTGTATACCAGTAGTAAAAATTGTGGGTGCACGTAACCCCAATATATTCTTTGAATTACCAGTCAGAAACTGGCACTATATGGCAGTAGCAAGAAATGAGGGTATTTATAACCCCAATATATTCTTTGAATTCCCAGTCAGACAATGGCACTGTATACCAGTAGTAAAAATTGTGGGTGCACGTAACCCCAATATATTCTTTGAATTCCCAGTCAGAAACTGGCACTATATGGCAGTAGCAAGAAATGAGGGTATTTGTATTCCCAATATACTCTTTGAATTCCCAGTCAGACAATGGCACTGTATACCAGTAGTAAAAATTGTGGGTGCACGTAACCCCAATATATTCTTTGAATTCCCAGTCAGACACTGGCACTATATGGCAGTAGCAAGAAATGAGGGTATTTGTATTCCCAATATATTCTTTGAATTCCCAGTCAGACAATGGCACTGTATACCAGTAGTAAAAATTGTGGGTGCACGTAACCCCAATATATTCTTTGAATTACCAGTCAGAAACTGGCACTATATGGCAGTAGCAAGAAATGAGGGTATTTGTATTCCCAATATATTCTTTGAATTCCCAGTCAGACAATGGCACTGTATACCAGTAGTAAAAATTGTGGGTGTATATAGCCCCAATTCTATTGCTAGGGGACTTGCAGGGTATTTCTGGGGTGAAGGTGGGGGGGCACACCGTTGGAACGGGTATCGGGGTATATATCGGGTATACGGGAATACACTGACAGTGTATTCCATTCAGGATCCTGGGAAAGCTGGGTTGCGGCGATTGAGCCCGTCAGTGCCACGTTACACTGACAAGCTTCTCCCTGGAATTTAGCTCTTACAAGAGCTGTTGGTTGTCTTCTCCTTCCTATCCTAGCCTGTCCCTGCCTACCCAGAATCTAAGCCCTAGCTAGCTGGACGGAAACCTCCGTCCTCGGTGAATTGCAAGCTCAGAATGACGCGAAGCTGGGCGTCGCTGTTCTTTTAAATTAGAGGTCACATGTTTTCGGCAGCCAATGGGTTTTGCCTACTTTTTTCAACGTCACCGGTGTCGTAGTTCCTGTCCCACCTACCCAGCGCTGTTATTGGAGCAAAAAAGGCGCCAGGGAAGGTGGGAGGGGAATCGAGTAATGGCGCACTTTACCACGCGGTGTTCGATTCGATTCGAACATGCCGAACAGCCTAATATCCGATCGAACATGAGTTCGATAGAACACTGTTCGCTCATCTCTAGTCGTGACAACTTGAGGGTCACACTGTGATCACTTTCACTATCATTAGGTGATATGTACTGTAGTAGCGCCGCACTATAATCTTATGTCACAGGGTATCCTAAATGAAAAGACCTCCAATTAAACAGACACCCAACATAAAATACTGTATAGAACATTTGGCCTCGAAGCAAGGATGAGTATTTCTGATCTGCCAAAATCTTCAATTTTACCTGATAAAAATCACCACGAAAATGAAAGCTTCGGTCATTTTCAGATGTCAGCGGCAAAGCAGGTCTACAAACAGTGGAGAAAGAAAACACAATAAATGCAATTTTCCCGTCAGTGATTACAGCCATAGCTAGACTGAGGATACAATTTCAGGTGGAGAAGTCGTTCTTAAAGGGCCACTAACCCGAAGCACAACAAAAGGCTTTATAATAGGTCCTAGGAAATATATTCATTAGCCTTTTAAGATACAGTTGTATAGCAAGAACATGAACTGCTGAAATGTTACATTATTTTTGTTATAAAAATTCTGGCATGTATAAAAGAACCTATCACAGATTTTTGGGACACTAAGGCCCGGATCACATCTGCGTTTAGGGAGAAAAGTAGTTATCTGGGAAAACACGCAGACCCCATAGACTATAATGGGGTCCATGTGGTTTCCACACAAAACATGAGAAGAGAAAAGAACCAGAGACTTGGTTTCCAAACAGCGCTAACCCAACACTGTACGTGATCACAAGCAGAAAATAAAAAACAAAAAGCTTTATACCTACCTAAAGATGAGTGCTCTGGTGCTTGTAGAGTCTGTGCTGCTCTTCATTGAATCCTGGAGGGTACACCTCATATTCAGTGGGCATACACATTTGAGGACCATTTCAAAATGGTTGGCACCACCATATACAGATATATCCAAACACAGCAAATAGTACACTGCTCAAAAAAATAAAGGGAACACTCAAATAACACATCCTAGATCTGAATGAATTAAATATTCTCATTGAATACTTTGTTCTGTACAAAGTTGAATGCGATGACAACAAAATCACACAAAAATCATCAATGGAAATCAAATTTATTAACCAATGGAAACCTGGGCATGCTCCTGATGAGGTTGCGGATGGTCTCCTGAGGGATCTTCTCCCAGACCTGGACTAAAGCATCTGCCAACTCCTGGACAGTCTGTGGGACAGTCTGTGGTGCAACGTGACGTTGGTGGATGGAGTGAGACATGATGTCCCAGATGTGCTCAATTGGATTCAGGTCTGAGGAACGGGCGGGCCAGTGCATAGCTTCAATGCCTTCATCTTGCAGGAACTGCTGACACACTCCAGCCACATGAGGTCTGGCATTGTCCTGCATTAGGAGGAGCCCAGGGCCAACCGCACCAGCATATGGTCTCACAAGGGGTCTGAGGATCTCATCTTGGTACCTAATGGCAGTCAGGCTACCTCTGGCGAGCACATGGAGGGCTGTGCGACCCTCCAAAGAAATGCCACCCCACAACATTACTGACCCACTACCAAACCAATCATGCCGAAGGATATTGCAGGCAGCGTTTGGAGACGCCATGTATAGTGATCTGCTGCCTGCAACGCTGAAAGCGTTCCTCACGCTGTGCTGGTGATTGTTCCGGCGTCTCAGCAGCTCGTTGGGAAGCCATATAATGAGCCTGTTGGGGTTTTTGGGGGATTAGGGAATGGTTTTCAGATTGCAGGACTGAACCCTTGTCTATTTGTTATAGTATATTTTATTTGTTTTTAATCTGCTGAGGTAGATGTTCTTTTTGTCTCTGGTATTGCTTACAATAGGTTAATTCTGCATCAGGCTGTCCGTCGTTCAGGTCCGCTGGGGGACCCAAAAAACAGAAAATCAGACCACTAAAACAGTGGTTACACACAGACTACCGTTTCAAACTGAAAGTGGAGGAGAAAAAAAGTCCTCCGTGCAGGACTTTACTCTCTGCGATTTTTGTGTTTTTAGCGGCCAAGTCTCTAATAGAGACTCCGCTGCAGATGAAAACTCAGCCTGAAAAAACATTTATTCTATTCTTTATTTATGAGCTTATCTGTACAGATACCACATCTCTGCTTTATTGAGATAAATCATGCGCTCAAGGACCAGTGAGTCAGGAGTTTGCTATCTCATGTCTGTGACCAGTTTAACATATATAAGAGTGCACTTCCTATAAAGAAGTTGTCTTTTCGGTTTTATCTGTCTACTTCATTCTTACTCTTTTTTTGTTCATATAAAACTATATATAAAGTGAAAATATACAAACTGAAAAGCCATGCTACATTGGAAAATATTAACATGGCTAACCTAATGGAGTGCACATGCTCCAACCTGTTATTGTAGTCCCACAGAGCAGGATTCAGGATCCAGGCCTTGGTGAAGGTTGTTTCTCCCACGCACCTCTAATGATGTAGGGTAGGTGAGTAGAGATACCATATGGATGTAAAGTACATAATGATACAATGCAGCTATATATTAGAAGTATCGTGCCTTTCCCTGTCAGTTTAGCTGCTTTTTCTTATTTCTCCACATAAATACACAGGTCAAGGGGACAACACATGGCATCTCTAATATACTGCAAATGTTACTTTCCTTTGAAGTGCTGTTCATTATGGATTTAGGATAGATACTGATCCTCTAGTTAGACATGGGAGTATTCAGTAAATGGGTTTAACCTCTGTAATGATAGAGGAATCACGTGACCATCTTCTAAAAGGCCTGAAAACCGTCACTGTGAGTGGAGGAAAAATACTAAACCGTAACCATTCCCTGAAACAGAAGAGACAGCCATATTATTAAATGCTATAACTACTTACTTTAAGTGGATCATATTTTGTCTTTTATAGATTTTTATACATCTTTGATAGTGTTCAGATATCATATTTATTAATTATACATATTCAGCTAATTGTAGGCTGTGAAGCTACGTCTTAAGCTGGCTGGGCACTTTACATAGCTTTTGGTCCAGTGGGCATTTAGGTGACAACCATCTTACCTGTACTGGGTTGGGCAGTTGAAATCCAGACTTCTGCACTCAGGTATATGCCGGGAGATTTACGTACACATTAGTTAGTCAGTCGGTGACCGTTCTGGCCGATATACATCTAATATTTATGTCCAGCTTTACTCTGGGATGTGTCAATTCAGAAAAACAAGGCAGGCATGAGATGTGTCTGCTGTGCGGCTTCTCCCTGCCCTGCTTAGCTTTCTCCATATAAACAAACAGAGAAAGACTTATCAGTCAAGCCGGGTAAGAAGTAGAGAAGCCGCACAATTCATCTCCCTGCTCCTGACTTGTATATATAACAATAGCTCAATGTTTTGGCCAGAATTTAGAAACATCTTTGCAATGCAAGTTTTGTTTGTATATTTTTTTGGGTGCAAAAACTCACACATATCAGAAAATAGTAGCGTCTGTACTCCAGAGACACTGGCATTGAAAAAATGGCCTCATTTTAGCCAGTGTGAGGTGTATTGTGACAGATTTATCAGGTAAGGGAATTCACAGTCATAAACGTGTCACAACAGACATCAATAATGGAGTTTACCTTCAAATGAGAAATCCATGCCACGTTGGACCCCCGTCATGATTTGAGGCAGCAGAAACTTGATATTAAGACCCCTGTAATAGAAAATCGTTCCAATAATAGAAAAATATTTTTACAGGCATGCTGAATAAACCTTTCAATTTATAACAGGTTACAATCTTACAGGAAAACTTGTATTTAGCAATATAAGTATAAAGCATAAACTATGTAATTTGTACAGTCAGTCTTGCAGAGTTTTTTAAGCAAATCAGATCAGATTTTTATTCAGAAATTATACAGATTTTGGTCAGATCTATAGGCCACACACCAATTCAGATTAAAGGGGTTGTTCAATTTAAAACAAAAATGTATCAAGGGCTGAGAATTGCATAAAGATACAAAACACATAAGGGCGGGTTCATACCTAGACCCGGTCTCCGCTTTAGCCAATCCGGCAGGTTTCTGTCTTCTGCCCCGAGAAACTGGAAACCCGGCAGTCAGTTTGCAAACCCATTCATGTGAATGGGTTTGCAAAGTGACTGCCCATGAGCATCTTCTGCCTCTCCGCGGCAAAACAGTTTTTTTAACCGGACACAAAGTCCTGCATGTTCGACTTTGTGTCCGGTTTTAAAAAAAAAAACGGTTTCACTGCGGACAGACAGAAAATGCACATGCGCGGTCACTTTGCAAACCCATTCAAGTAAATAGGTTTGAAAACTGACTGCCAGGTTTCCTTCCTGTACAGTTTCTCTGGGCAGAAGACGGAAACCCGCCAGAATGGCTAAAGCGGAGACCGGGCGCAGTTGTGAACCTGCCCTAACCTTTAAGAAGTGAGCTGAGATTTAGCAGAGTACCGAAATACTGGCAATCCCATAGAGGTGGGTGGAATATTACCAGACATGCTCAACTATTGCTCCATTCACACAGCACAAAAGGGACCCCCATTCTCCCTGGAACAGCTGTACAGTTAGGTCCATAAATATTTGGACAGAAACAACATTTTTCTCATTTTGGTTCTGTACATTACCACAATGTTGAAGTTCTGACTTTCAGCTTCAATTCAGTGGGTTGAACAAAATGACTGCATATAAATGCGAGGACTAAAGCCTATAGATAAACACAATCCGTTCATTTCAGAGGCTCAAAAGTCATTGGGCAAATTACATAATTGCAAATAAAATATAAGGTTCTAATACTTGGTTGTTAACCCTTTGTTGGCAATAACTGCCTGAAGTCTCGAACTCATGAACATTACCAGACACTTCTGTGTTCCCTCCTTGTTAATGCTCGGCCTTTATTACAGCGGTTTTTAGTTGCTGTTTGACTGCCTGTCTGAAGTTTAGTCTGTAACAAGTGAAATGCTGCTCATTTGGGGTTGCTTTGGCTTTATGTTTTGGGTCACAGTCCATCTGTATTATATATCAGTTTGGCTGGATTTGAGCAGACAGTATATCTCTGAATACCTCAGAATTCATTTGGCTGCTTCTGTCCTGTGTCACATCATTAATAAACACTAGTGACCCAGAGCCACTGGCAGCCATGAAAGCCCAAGCCATCACCCAGCCTCCGCCTTGTTTTACAGATGATGTGGTATGCTTTGGATCATGAGCTGTACCATGCCTTTGCCATACTTTTTTCTATCCATCATTCTGGTAGAGGTTGATCTTGGTTTCAGCTGTCCAAAAAATGTTGTAACAGAACTGTGCTGGCTTTTTTAGATGTCTATTAGCAAAGTCCAATCTAGTCTTGAAGCTTATGAATGGCTTGCACCGTGCAGTGAACACTCTGTATTTACTTTCATGCAGCCTTCTCTTTATGGTGGATTTAGATATTGATACGCCTACATACTAGAGAGTGTTGTTCACTTAGTTGGCTGTTGTGAAGGGGTTTCTGTTCACCATGGAAAATATTCTGCGATCATTCAACACTGTTGTCTTCCATGGCCGTCCAGGTCTGATGAGTTCACCAGGGCTTGCTCTCTTTCTCAGGATGTACCAAACTGTAGATGTTGCCTCTCCTAATATTGTAGCAATATCTCGGATGTTTTTTTTCTGGTTTCGCAGCTTAAGGATGGCTTGTTTCTCCTTTGACTGCATGTTTTCTTTACAGCAAAATCCTCCAAATGCAAGCACCGCACCTCAAATTAACTCTAGGCCTTTTATCTGCTCAATTGAGGATGACATAAATAAGGAATTGCCCCCACCTGCCCGTGAAACAGCCCAAGAGTCAATTGTCCAATTACTTTTGGTCACTTTAAAAACAGGGTGACACGTTAAGGAGATGAAACTCCTAAAACCTTCATCCAATTTTAATGTGGATACCCTCAAATGAAAGCTGAAAGTCTGGATGTTATGTCCATGTCCATTATATAACTATAACTTGAATATGTTTCAGTAAACAGGTAAAAAAAGCTAAATTTGTGTCAGTATCCAAATCTATATGGACCTAACTGTAAGTACAAAACATAACTAAAAAGTACATTCTCCTTTAAGGAACTGAATGTTTTAAAGAGTTTCCTGTTACATTAAAAAGGATAAAATCATGATAGGACTTGTTTCCATATCATTTCAGCCATTTCTCTGTATCTTAGTGTACGTGGAGGTTGTATACAGTCCAAAGGGAGACCGGAAAGATTGGATGCCAGCTCCAAAAGCCTGAGGAATGACTTGGGACTTGTCAGGTGCACACGGACTGGTCCAATGCTGCCTTTAAAGCGGAAGGATTTGTATACTGGGAAATGCTCCTGGAGTGTTTGATCCAACTATAAGAAGAATAAATACACATGACTACTGAGGAAACAAATGTAAAAAAATCAGCCTGAAGGAAAGAGTTCTGCTCACAGTGCCTTCTATTTTTACAATTTTGGAAAGGTTAGAAGACGAAGAAGTCAGAGTACTTTGACTAAGGCCTGTTTCACACAAAGCTATTCAGTCTGTGATATGCAAACTGGATATTGGCCATATTTCCCAGACCGAGTACTGAATTGGGGACTTGGACTCCCAGCATTATAGATATCTCTGATGCTGGGAGTCCAGATTCCAGGTCAGTGCTTGGATGGGAAATATGGTCGACATTCAGTCCATATTTCCCAGACTAAATAAGTCTGTGTCAAGCTGGCCTAATGCTTCATTCCTAAGTGTCTGCCAAGTAAGATGGTCCTGGTAAGAACTAGTCACAGCTAAAGTGAAGACCATTCATTTAATGCTCCTACAGATGTCACTAAACTCTGTGAACTTGCCATCCCGCTGCTGCTGACCCATAACCTTGCTTTTAAACTGCATTTGAATTATATGAAGATACCTACACTGCATAAACGGCCCCCTGTGTTATTTATACCGTACTGTCTTTAGCCATTCTTAACAACCTGGCTGTCTCTGTGAAGGGCACATTTAAAGGGAGTCTATCATTGCATATATTGGTTGTCAATTGACACCATGTTGGAATAGCCTTTTTAAAGAGTATTCATCTCCTATCTTAATTTCTATGTCTTCGCCGCTGTCTTCAAGTTATGCCTGTTTTTCCATTTATATAAATAATGCTCAGAGAGGACAGGGGGAGTTTCCCTTGTGTTCTGAGCACAGCCTCGTCATCCCCCCCCCCATGCCACCATGTATGGTATTCATTACGACCCCTGCATCTTTTTCCTGTGTCTGCATGTTTCCTGCCAGCGCATGCGCAATTAGCTCTGCCACTTTGCATTTGGGCAGAGTTGAATGCACAGCCTCCGCCTGCCATCTAATCGAACCTCAATGGAGGGCGGAGTATGCTTTGTTTTAGCGTAGTTTTGGTTCAGGACACTTTAAATACAAAGAATAGAGTGAAAAAAAGAGTCAAAGAGTCAGGGTATTAAGAAAAAATCTGAAGAAGCAGTAGCTGGACAGAAAGACGTCAGGACAAGAAACAGAAAGGCATCATAAGAAAAAGAAGAATTGTGTATAGACTATGAAAGCTGGAGAGAAAAAAAGAAAGCAGAAGTGGAGGGAAGACAAGGATTTAGTTAAGCAAAAAAAAAGTCAGAAAAAAAGTGTCAGTAGAAGGAAAAAGGAGATGATAAAGGAGATGGAAGATGTCAGACAAGAGTCAAGGAAAAAAAGTGAAGAGATTAAAGAAAAGAAAGTTAAAAGGTATAAAAAAAAACACCAATGAATTCCAGAGAGGAAAGAGAAAATAAACAAAGTAAGAAAGATAAGGAGAGAGGAAAAGAATGTGAAAATATTTAGAAGAGGAAAGTGAAAGAAGGAAAAAAAGCAGAAAAGAGTAAATATAACAGATTATTAGGAAAAGTAAAAAAAAAAAAAAAGACGAAGACAAAAGAGAAGAAATGAGAAAGTATACAGAAGAAAGAAAGAAGTCAGGAGAAGAAAGAGAAAGGAGTAAGAAGTGAAAGGACTGAGGAGAAGTAAGTGAAAGGGCTCATGACAAGAAAGAGAAGAAAGTGAAAGGGCTCATGACAAGAAAGAGAAAGAAGGAGAAGAAAGTGAAAGGGCTCATGACAAGAAAGAGAAAGAAGTAAGGAGAAGAAAGTGAAAGGGCTCATGACAAGAAAGAGAAAGAAGTAAGGAGAAGAAAGTGAAAGGAGTCAGAAAAAGAAAGAAAAAGGTTCAGAAGAAGAAAGAGGAAGTCAAGATAAGAAAGAGAAAGGAGACAAGAAAGAACAAACTGAGTCAGGAGAAGAAAGAAAGTCAGGAGACTGTTCTGTTTATAACCTAAAGGAGTTGTCCACTTTCAGACCAATATTGAGAGAAAATTTTATTGTTTGTATAATGAATAGTTACACATCTTTTCTTTATACTTTTTAAATCAATTCCTCACGGTTTTCTAGATCGCTGCTTGCTGTCATTCATTCTGCTTATTCTCAGTGGCTAAGAATCAGTCCATGGTCATGTGATGGACACACAGGTGCACGGCTTGTTACAGTCACAGCACACTTATCAGACATCTGCCAGGTAACAAGACGCACCTGTGTGCAAGGGGAAGAAAAGAAAGGAATGAGGGAAGAAATAGGAAGAGGACGAGAAAGAGAAAATTGAGTCAGCTGAAGAAGAAGAAAGTAATTAGAAGAAGAAAGTAGAAGGGGTCAAGAGAAGAAAGAGAAAGATGTCAGTAGTAAGTGAAAGGAGTCATGAAAAGAAAGAAAGGGTCAGGAGAAGAAAGTGAAAGGATTCAGGAGAAGAAAGTGAAAGGAGTCAAATCAAGGAAGTGAAGGATTGAGGATGAAAGAGAAAAGGAGTCAGGAGAAGAAATTGAGTTTGCATGGAGTTTGTATGTTCTCCCCATGTTTGTATTCTGGTTTCCTCCGACAATCCAAAGACTTGATAGTGATATATATGATTGTGAGCCCTGTATGGGACAGTGACTCACAATATATCTATAAAAGTGCTGTGGAATATAATGGCGCTAAACAAGTAAGCAAAATAAACAAATAAAAGTCAGAGAAAAAGTGAAAGGGGTGAAGAGGTGAAAGAGAAAGATACTTTAAAATAAGTAAGAGGAGACAAACAGAGAAATCAGGGATTGAAATAAAAAGTAGAGAAACCAAAGGCGAAAGAAAACTCAACAGGATCGGTGTCCCTGACCCAGATCTTGAAATAGATGCAGATAGACAGCCAACTGCTTTAAGAAATTGATGGCATAGCCACTGGAAACACCATTAAGTTTATTTGTTAGATTATGCAAAAAAACAAACTAAATTTTCAATCGATATCACTTTTCAATGTTTATGTGTTTAGATATTACTGTTACGTTCTTGTAATGGTGCCCCCTTGTGTTCTTTTGATTCTCAGTGAAAATGTCCACCTAATGTGTAAATGGTCATACATGCGTAGTACAGTCCCACCATGACCCTCATGCACAGGACACCGCTAATGTTCAGGCCTGGAATCCGTACAGTAGGAGAGGCTTCTTTTTACCAGCACTAAACACAGCAGATGAACATTTTGAGAGGAAATCAAAAGAACATCAGGGGGCGTTATAATAAGTATAAAACGTCAATATCTAGACACAGGAGTGTTTCTAAAAAGAGAAATAATGGTTGCAGTTCACAAATGTTAAATTCTGTCTGATATAACAGAGAAATGTAATATTCAATCTCTTAAAGGGAATCTATCAGGGTGATTTGTGACACTAAACCACCCACAGGTCCTTATGAACCGCGGTTTAGTGTCCCAAATCACCCTGCAATAACCATCCATGCGCGTAAGGCTGAGTTCAGACCGGTTTTTTGGTCTGGAATGTGACGCGGAGACCCCTCAGATTCCGGACCAAAAAAACAGTAGCTGCGGCGGGATGCCGATGCAGTGCACTCCGCTCTGGGTTAGGCCCAAATGAAAGGGCCTAGTCGGGAGGGAGTGTCTTCAGGCGGATGTCCGCAGCTGAATAAGAGGTGGAATCCACCTAAAGAAAGAGCTTCTCGCTTCTTTTTTCCGTGAGTGGGAACAAATCGCTTGCGGAAAAAAGAAATGACTGGCTCCCGTTGATTTCAATGGAAGGCATTTTTTGGTCAAAATCCTGACCAAAAAAACCAGTCTGAGCGCAGCCTAATAAAAATAAAAAAGCTTCATACTCCCCCTGCTGCTGTACTCCTTGCACCGGTGAGGTTCTTCACTGAAGCCAGAGGAGTAGACCTCAGCCTCAGTGCACATGTGCCCTTCACGGCGAAGGGGTGTGCATCCTCGGCATCACTGAAGAACTGTTCAAGTGCTGGCCGCAGTATAGCATCTTTAGGTAAGGGCAGGTTCACATCTGCGTCCGGTCTTTCCGTCTTCAGCCGATAGGAGATGGAAACCTGGCAGACAGTGTCTGCCTGTGGGCTCTGGTGAGCGTTTTGTGGTCTCTGCGGCGAAACCGTATTTTTTTTTTAACTGGACACAAAGTCCTGCATGTCTGACTTTGTGCCCTGTTAAAAAAAAAAAAAATGGTTTCACCACGAAGACCACAAAACACTCACGGGCAGACACTTTGCAAACCCCTTCAAATGAATGACTGCCGGTTTCCGTCTCCTGTCCAGTTTCTCGGCCAGAAGACGGAAACCTAAAAGCTGAGACCGGGCACAGGTGTGAATTCACCAAGTATAAAGGATATATATATATATATATATTTTTTTAAATGCGGGCATGGATGATTTAAAAGAGGGCAATTTGGGACACTAAACCCCTAGTCTATAAGGTCTGAGGGTGGTTTAGTGTCCCAAATTGACCTGACAGGTTCAACGTTTTAGGCATGTTAGAAACATAACAGGTTTACCCTGATGCTGACATACAACACCTCCCTTTCCTTGTGAACTAGCATTTAGACAGCAAAGTATGGCTTTAAAGTAGATCATTACAATTCCCTGTGCGCAAAGTGAATTGGCTAATAAGTTACCTCCTCCTTCCCAAACCCGTACAAAAACTCTTCTCATGAATCTACGATGAGAAAGTAGCATTGGGGGCAGTTAAGCTCCTTCTGGAGTCACGTACAAACTAGGATCCAGCCTGTGGGTCTGGCTGACTTTACCCTCACTCCAAAACGGACCCTCTTTTGGGCACCTCCTAATAACTTTGGCAGCAAGATTTACCTGCTTGGCTAAGACTGGTGATCCCCACTAAGAAGTTCTGAAGACCCCACCACAATTGAAAAATGGCCAGCAAAAGTTGTTTAACTGATTTCTAGAATCCCGTGGTTCCCGACTCGAGATCACTCCCATACACAATAATAAACCTCAGTTAAATATGTGGTATCCTATTACCCTCGAGTACTAGACTATACCCAAAATAAATGTCCTGACTCAAAGTCCCCCTCCTCCTCTTACCATTGTGTTGTCCACATGCAATTTTATTAGGCAAGTTGTGGCGCACTTTGTTGGCAAGAACTTGAACCCTCCTGGACCTAAAGATTAATTTGCTTGTAGAGACACAATGGAACATTAGAACAATATCCCTCAAAATAAGTGCTTATCGCTCTTGTGGGTTCATAATATATACGGATATATATATATATATATATATATATATATATATATATATCTCATCTATCTCTATACAGTCCTATGAAAAAGTTTGTGCACCCCTATTAATCTTAATCATTTTTTGTTCTAAATATTTTGGTGTTTGCAACAGCCATTTCAGTTTGATATATCTAATAACTGATGGACACAGTAATATTTCAGGATTGAAATGAGGTTTATTGTACTAACAGAAAATGTGCAATATGCATTAAACCAAAATTTGACCGGTGCAAAAGTATGGGCACCCTTATCATTTTATTGATTTGAATTCCCCTAACTACTTTTTACTGACTTACTGAAGCACAAAATTGGTTTTGTAACCTCAGTGAGCTTTGAACTTCATAGCCAGATGTATCCAATCATAAGAAAAGGTATTTAAGGTGGCCAATTGCAAGTTGATCTCCTATTTGAATCTCCTCTGAAGAGTGGCATCATGGGCTACTCAAAACAACTCTCAAATGATCTGAAAACAAAGATTGTTCAACATAGTTGTTCAGGGGAAGGATACAAAAAGTTGTCTCAGAGATTTAACCTGTCAGTTTCCACTGTGAGGAACATAGTAAGGAAATGGAAGACCACAGGGACAGTTCTTGTTAAGCCCAGAAGTGGCAGGCCAAGAAAAATATCAGAAAGGCAGAGAAGAAGAATGGTGAGAACAGTCAAGGACAAGCCACAGACCACCTCCAAAGAGCTGCAGCATCATCTTGCTGCAGATGGTGTCACTGTGCATCGGTCAACTATACAGCGCACTTTGCACAAATAGAAGCTGTATGGGAGAGTGATGAGAAAGAAGCCGTTTCTGCACGTACGCCACAAATAGAGTTGCCTGAGGTATGAAAAAGCACATTTGGACAAGGCAGCTTCATTTTGGAAACAAAAATTGAGTTGTTTGGTTATAAAAAAAAGGCGTTATGCATGGCGTCCAAAAAGAAACAGCATTCCAAGAAAAACACATGCTACCCACTGTAAAATTTGGTGGAGGTTCCATCATGCTTTGGGGCTGTGTGGCCAATGCCGGCATCGGGAATCTTGTTAAAGTTGAGAGTCGCATGGATTCCACTCAGTATCAGCAGATTCTTGAGAATAATGTTCAAGAATCAGTGACGAAGTTGAAGTTACGCCGGGGATGGATATTTCAGCAAGACAATGATCCAAAACACCGCTCCAAATCCTCAGGCATTCATGCAGAGGAACAATTACAATGTTCTGGAATGGCCATCCCAGTCCCCAGACCTGAATATCATTGAACATCTGTGGGATGATTTGAAGCGGGCTGTCCATGCTCGGCGACCATCTAACTTAACTGAACTTGAATTGTTTGTCCAAAATACCTTTATCCAGGATCCAGGAACTGATTAAAAGCTACAGGAAGCGACTAGAGGCTGTTATCTTTGCAAAAGGAGGATCTAAATATTAATGTCACTTTTCTGTTGAGGTGCCCATACTTTTGCACCGGTCAAATTTTGGTTTAATGCATATTGCACATTTTCTGTTAGTACAATAAACCTCATTTCAATCCTGAAATATTACTGTGACCATCAGTTATTAGATATATCAAACTGAAATGGCTGTTATAAACACCAAGATATTTAGAACTAAAAATGATTAAGATTAATAGGGGTGCCCAAACTTTTTCATAGGACTGTATATATAAATATTTTTTTTTTTTTTTTTTTTATTTACTGTGATTTGATATGTTCTTCTTTCTGCACATCTTTGACTATGTGACACACTACTTATTGTAATACTAGCTGGTACCCGCGACTTCGTCTGCGGTGATTGTAGAAGTGGGTATATACAGGCGCGGGTAAGGTTTTCGTACTGTGTATAAGGTATGGGATATAAAATGTAATTGTGTATCTTGTTGTTGCTGTAATTCTGAGAGCACATGAGACTTTTGTGTTGATTGTAATTTGTATTTCAGCCGCTATACGGTGTTGGTATAAACTGTACATAGTGTCTTTGGGACAGAGGTATTACAGGTTAATATACTTTGATATACGACATTGTATGAGTTGTTATTTTGCGCCAGTACATGTAAGTTTTGGGCACAGGATACTCTTGAGCAAACAACATAAAGTCTGGCCCTGTGCATGACAGTTTAGTAACTCCATGCGCCTCTTATTAATAGCAATTAACCCCATCATGTCCCTCACATTAACCCCAGTGTAAGAGTTACTGATAGAGATGAGCGAGTACTGTTGGGATCAGCCGATCCGAACAGCACACTCACATAGAAATGAATGGACGTAGCCGGCACGCGGGGGGTTAAGCGCGCTGGCTACGTCCAAGCGGAAGTACCAGGTGCATCCATTCATTTCTATGGAGCGTGCTGGTCGGATCAGCTGATCCCAACAGTACTCGCTCATCTCTAGTTACTGATATGTGAGAGACTTGGAGGTAATAATTAAGTATCTTCATTACTGAGGTCTTTTATTAGTACCTCCATATGTCTCACATATTAGTAACCTTTATATGGGGCACACAGGGGTTAATATGAGGGACATGATGGGGTTTATTCCTATTAATGTGAGGTACACAGGGGTTACTAACACTAAACTAATAACCCCATGCCTGACATTAATGAGAATAGGAAGTAAAGGAAGGGAGCTGTGTGTTTCTTACTTTCAGTTTGCTAGCAGCTTCGGCAGGAGCTATCACTATAGCAGGCACAGACCTGAGCGATTAAGCTCCACCCCCTGGGTTTCCTGCACACCTCTCAAAGGGGAGTGTCCTTATGCCTCAGCTCTAGCAGAGACTTTATTTAACTCTTGCAGGTCCTGTGCTGCTGGCATGCCAGTGAAATATGGCAGGAGTGCCACTCTTGGCATGTGTGCCAGGGGTTGCTGACCTCTGCTGTAGAGGGTAATATGAATTTTGTGGCTTGCTATGGTCCAAAGTGTGTGAGATTGCAGAGATAGTGATGTGAGTTTGGGTTTTGTGGGGGTCCTGGGAAAAACGTATGTGCGCTATTGTGACGAAAAGTAGCCTATTGCGCAATCGAGTGTAGGGACTATGTTTGTGGAAAATTTCAGCCAAATCGGTGGAGCGGTTTTTGCGTGATTGACCGCCAAAGATCCGAACATCCAAAGGGTCCTGGGAAAAACGTATGTGCGCTATTGTGACGAAAAGTAGCCTATTGCGCAATCGAGTGTAGGGACTATGTTTGTGGAAAATTTCAGCCAAATCGGGGTCCAAAGTGTGTGAGATTGCAGAGATAGTGATGTGAGTTTGGGGTTTGTGGGGGTCCTGGGAAAAACGTATGTGCGCTATTGTGACAAAAAGTAGCCTATTGCGCAATGGGGTGTATTAACTATGTTTGTGGAAAATTTCAGCCAAATCGGTCAAGCGGGTTTTGCGTGATTGACTAACAAACATCCGAACACACAAACCCACAAACATCCAAACTCACAAACTTTCACATTTATAATATTAATAGGATTTATTTTTTTAAAAAAAAATCTACAAAAAACGTAAATTAAAAAAAAAAAAAAAAAAGTTTTAGGCATGATGAAATTCAAATGCTATGTTCCTTTTCTAATAAATGTCTTATTCACATTACATAGGCAACTGGTCCCATCAAAATCAGGTGAAAAGAAAAATCATAGAAGGGAAAGTCATTATGGCTTAAAGGAGTATTCCATGTCTAAGATATTGATGACCTATTCTACCCAGTAACCCCAGCAATCAGATGTGCCACAGCCGCAAGCATTAGACCTCTATTCACTACTCACCAAGCACAGCACTGTACATTGTATAGTGGCTGTACTTGGTATTGCAGCTCAGCCCCATTTATTTGAATGGGATTGAGATGCACAAAGAGGCCACGTGAGCAGTGGCATAACTACCGCCGTAGCAGCAGAGGCAGCTACCACAGGGCCTGAGACATTAGGGGGCCTGGCGACAGCCGCTACCGCTGCAGGGTTTTTTGTTTTGTTTTTTTTAATCTGCTGTTACCAGCTGGAGTTACTTCAGCCGGTAATGGGCCCTATTTACTTACCAATGCTGGCAGGGCCGGGATCGGTAAGTGACGCTGCGGGCCCCACAAACACTATCATTATACTTGGGGGGGTCTTTTCAGACCCCCCCCCCCCCCCCCCGAGTATAATGATCGGAGGCCAGGAATACGTAAGAAACATAAAAAACACTGTTACTTACCTCTCCACAATTCGGGCAGGCTTCAGGCCTAGTCATCTAACGTCTCATGACCCCGACCTGCGTCCCGGGTCATGTGACGTCTGACGTCATAGAAGATGGACTACAGCGGAGGCTGACGGGAGGACTGCAGCGGAGCCGGGATATAGGTGAGTAACAGTGTTTTTTTTATTTTTTATCCCCCTTGGGTCTCCAATTATTATACTCCGGGGTCTGAAAAGACCCCAGAGTATAATAATTGTTTATGGGTGTCCACAGTGGGGCATAATACTGTGTGCAGGGGACACTATTGGGGATAATACTGTGTGTAGGGGACACTATGGGACATAATACTGTGTGTAGGGGCCACTAAGGGATATAATACTGTGTGCAGGGGCCACTAAGGGATATAATACTGTGTGCAGGGGCCACTAAGGGATATAATACTGTGTGCAGGGGCCACTATGGGGTATAATACTGTGTGCAGGGGCCACTATGGGGTATAATACTGTGTGCAGGGGCCACTATGGGGCATAATACTGTGTGCAGGGGCCACTATGGGGCATAATACTGTGTGCAGGGGCCACTATGGGGCATAATAGAGCGCGCAGGAATGCGGAGGAGGGAGGCGGTCGAGGTCTTCGGTGTCGGTCAGGGGGTGGGGGTGGGGACGACCCCATGTCAAAAGTTTTCCACAGGGCTCCGCCATTTCTAGTTACGCCACTGCACGTGAGGTATGAATGTGATAACCATTGCTTGCAGATTGTCAGCTGACATTCAAAGAAATACCTCTCCAGCTTCAATCATCTTATTTGTGGGGGCCCTGAGTGTTGGACCCCCCAATAGGTCATCAATATTTAACCCTTTCGCTGCCAGGCACGTACACTGTACGTGCTCCCAAGGTGGCACTTCAGTAGCCGAGGACGTACTTAGTACGTCCTCCCTACTAATGCCGATATCTCTGGACTGCATCAACATATCTTGATGCTTTAAAATGCATTTTAAAGAAGACATTCTCATCTTTAAAATGATACCAGGGACTTGATGATTTTACTTACAGTCTTGGAGGGATTCACTGTTGAAAACACTATTTGGCATTGAGATCCAACTGCAGATCTCAATTCCCGACAGCATTTCAACAGTGAATTTCTCCAAAACTGTACATCCAATCATCGAGTTTTTGATATAATTTTAAAGATGAGATACTGCTCTTTAAAATGCAATTGAAAGCATCAAGATATGTTGATGCAGTCCAGAGATATAGAGCTCCAAAGTGTCCCCCCCTCCTGTCTAAGAAAGCAATTTGCGATCTACCAAGAAAGGAAGAGGGACACGGAGCAGCCCAGCAGAGAGAGAGACACACAGAAACGATCTGACTCTCTGCATAACTTGTATGTGACAGCAGGAGGGTGGTGGCAGGGACTCTATTGTCCCTATTAACCGTTCTCCTGCCAATCAGAGCGTATACTATACATTTGTCTCTGATTGTCACATACAGTTATAATGTAATTCCCCCCTGAGCTTTACTAGTGGGGTATTCTTATGTTATACCTCCTGAACATAACCAGGAAGTTTGTTGGCACTGTGACCCAGACGTTTACCATTGTCCAGGTCGCAAGCCAAAAAAAAAAAGTCGCACCAAACTCTTACACAACATATACATAAAGTCGCAAATAAAGTTTACATTTCACCCAATCTCTGTCCTGTCTATACCTGAGCTTTCTACAGTAAAATACGTCTCTAGTGATGTCCGTTACACACTAAAATAATAGTAATAACGATTATCACTAGAGATGAACGTATAGATTGCTAAAATAATTATAGGGGGATGGAAAATAACATTTTTTATGTAAAGTCCTATTTAATTTGCATGCACAAAATGGGATGGCGCATTTCTGCGATTTTGGCGATTCTTTAACACCCGCCCCTGTAAATATATACATGTGTGGTATGTATGAACTCCTCACATATTGCAGTTTTTTGGAAAGTACATTATGTTTGCAGAAAGGGATTTCTTGAGCCGCACTTTAGTGGCAAATTTGAATTTTTGCGCAATTTTTGCTAGCAATCTCTGTTTGCGGCAAAGTTGAATGAAGGTGGTTGTATATATAAACTATTAAATTGTGTTTTTATATACGGTATGCTGTGTACTCCGAAAAAAGTTAGATTTTGGTATTACAGTCACAGTTTGGTAGGTGCAGTATAGCTTTTTAACATATTAGTGAACAACAGCAAAATCCTGCTTGTCTTCTGTATTCGTGTTTTTGGGAGTCCGAGCTCTTGTTGTAGTTGATGTTTGCGGTACATATAGTATATATACACATTGTATACACCATAAGCTATTATTTTAAAAGTATTTTGTATATGAATGTGAGATTGAACATGAGTTTTAGGTGCAAATATGTGTTTTAGCGTATTTTTTCAAAAAATTATTTGTGTTGGTCGCAAAGTTGCATGAAGGTGGATGTGGCTATCGATGACCCATTAAGACATTTGTAATCTTCAGATTGTCTACTTTCAAAAAATATATAGGGCTTAGGGGTTCACTTACTTTTCATGGTGTGTAATCCCTACATTTTATAGGATGATACTTTTTTAACATTTCCAGCTTCAAAGCAGAATTTTGTTCCTTCCAGTTCTAGCGATTTTCTGAAGACACGTGCATGCGGGTTCAGGCCATAGTGATATGTATGAACTCTGCACATGTTGAACTCTTATTTTTAGGAGGTTTGGTGCATTTAATTTTTTGTTTGGTTTCCGCTTTTAACAACTAATATACATTTATTTGCATTTTTTCATAAAACATTCACTTTAAATCAAAATTGCATGAAGGTGCCTGTTCGTATACAGTACCAAGTGGCATTCTGACAATGCTGCAGGTGTCTACTTTAAGAAAATATATAGGTATGGGGGGGTTGGATGCTTTTTTAATGTTGCAATTTAGGTTTGATTTGTCCATCTCAAAACTGTGAAAATTGCTCTGGCTACTGGAGGTGCAAAATTTCCAGAGACCTTTGGCAGCAAAAAGGTTAAATTCTGAAAAAGCCAGACACAAGAATGTGGACAAGATCAGTATGTAAGAGAGAGATGCTTAAATATTTCACTGTTATTTATCATTTCTCTTGCTTACAAAGGGCCGGCATATTCCACTGTACTTTACAGACACTGTCGTCACTTACTGTCCCTCACAATCTACATTCCCTATCAGTATGTCTTTGTAATTTCCTCCGGGTATTCCGCTTATCTCACACACTCAAGTCAGAAAGATTATTTTCAACATAGTAATAATTTTTAGGATTTACTACTGTAACAGAAGCAGGAGAAGTGATGACTCTCTCTACAGTCCCTCTGCCAATGACCAGTCCCAAAACTCCCATCTTCCCAGTGACCTCAGAGATAGGACAGGCCACTCATTGTTCAGCAGGAACTTGGCTTTGGCCATGATTCTATTTATATGGGCACTGGACCAACTGCACTGTCTACTGGAAGAACTAGTTCATTAATATAATGGCTCATACATGGCAGATGGGTTTATACTTTGTATTAATTGGGAAGAGATTTCTACTGATACAATTGTAATAAAAAAAGGACAGAAACCCCCCTTCCCCCCATAGTTAAAGGGGTTGTCCGGGATAAAAACGAATCCCTTCACTAATCTAAACACTCTGCCCCCATCTACTTTCTAAATAGCATAATATATAAAAAATATATAGTTACCCATATCCCTGGTTGTCCGGTGACGAATCGTTTCCGTTTCTGGAATGTCACTACTACTCCCCCCCACTCCGTTATACTTACCTCGCCTCCTCCTGCAGGATGGCCCCTCCTTCTTTTCTGAATGCCGATGCATGCTATTGTCCCAGCACTGCTCTGTGCTCTGCAGCCAATAATCCACCTCTGCTGCACAGATCCCATGCCTGCATAGTACAGGTGGATCGTTGGCTGCAGAGCACAGAGCAGCGATGGGATAATAGCATGTGCTGGCAGTCAGAAAAGAGAGAGGAGCCATCCCGCAGGAGGAGGACTGGAAGGAAGAAAGGTAAATATGATGATGTGGGGAGGTGGGCTGAGTAGGTTGGGAAGGGCTGGTAGTGGGCGGGATAGCTAGAGAGACAGGGAGGAGGTGTATGGGAGGGAGGGAGAGAGGAAGGTTGTGTGGAAGTTAAATAGCAGGAAGATGCACCATGTAAACAAATGCAGGAGATACCAGGAGCTCCCAGAGACACCCAGAAATCACTCAAAACACGACTAAAGGTATATGGGTGCATCTATTAACCCTTTAATAGTGCTACCAGACCATTTTTTTAACAAAACATTTTTGTATAGAAAACCCCTTTAACTCGTCTCTGTCAATGTGTAATCTGCATCTGTATATTGCTTAACTCATACAGGGGAAAAACAACCAATTTCTTTTGGCCTTCACATGGCCAGACTATGTCACCAAACTGTTTTTAAATCTGTCACAAGGCTCCATTGATTATATGTGTTCTGCTGAACATATACATATAATAAGAGACTCAAATGACAATTCTCTATTGGACTCTCAGTCCAGAGACTTTGTCTCAATATCCACCTAAAATTGAAGGACGAAAATGTCCTGCACGCACGACTCGTCTTCACTGTTGGTTAAAAACAACGGATACCTGCCAGACCCCATTATAGTCAATGGTCTTCGTCAAGCTCCGTATGTATCCACTATTTTAGTGGTCTATTTGTTTGTTGTTCTGATCCTCAAATGGATCAGTACAACAAACAGCCCAATGTAGGTGTGATGATAGCGTAAGGCTAAGTTCACATGTGAATACCGTGTGGCATAATTTGGTCTGGAAAAAAAACACTTCCTAATTAGACCTTGAGGCGTTTTTTTTTGAGCGATTTTTGGTAAAAAAAAAAAAAAAAAAAAAAACACGCTTCAGAAAACGCCAGGCGGTTTTTCCCTCCCAGACAGTGAATGGACTTAAAAAAGAAAAACACTTTGCGGTTTTTGGGTGCAGTTTTTGCCAAAAACAGCGTAAATAATCGCAACATGGTTTTTGGAAAAAAAACGCAATGTGGTTTCCGCCTCCCATTCACTTCTATCAACTTCCTGAGGCAGAATCCGCATTAAGAAAGGTCATGTCGCTTCTTTTTTCCACTAGCGGCAAAAGGATTGTTAGCAGTCTCCATATACCACCATTGTGAGGGGGCCGGATTATGATGTGGATTCCGCGCCATAATCCGCCCCCTCTGTGCCCATGTGAACGGGCCCTAAGGGTGAGGCTGCTTTGTTGCTGCAGGGATTACTGTACTTTTTGTGCCAGAGTTGATTGAAGTATAAGAGATGCTCTTAGCTTTGGCTCAAAAAAATCACAGCAAAATCTGCAACAAAAAACACAGCTTTTCTGCAACATGTGACCTCAGCATTATAAAACTGCATGGTGCTGCAGGGGGCATATTCTACATGATTGATTTACAAATGTATTTACAATGACCTCAAGGGTGTAAATGGAAGTCATAAAATAATGTCCAGCCTGCTAACATATTATTACCAGGATGCTCCTATACTGATAATAATGTGATATTAGGAAAGTGCAAGACTGGGTGAATCTCAATTTGGCAGATGTTCCAGCTTACACAAAAATTGTCACCCAGCTTTCCCAGATTCCTGACAGAAAAATCAGTCACCTATAACAGAGCATTTACAAAAACAGAGTGTATTCAGAACACCAGAATGTAAGGTTATCCACCCCAGTGGGAGCTCTTATCATATGAATATGGATTGTTACCCAGCTTTCCCAGGTACAGATATAACAAAGTATAATGTAAGCTCCATAAAGCTCTATTATGGAATATGAAACAATTCCCTGAACTTAGAAAAGACAAAGCCACTGCTAGATTACGTCCAGAAAGCCAGAGGATGATGTAGGATGGTTTCTGTGGAAATGAGGTCGTGGAAAAAGGACAAAAAACAACAGAAGAATATTTCTCTTAAGCCAGAAAATCCATCCTACGCTGAACAGAACTACTCAAAGCCAAGAAACATGACATTATGGGAGAGTATTTATGTCCAACCATCGGCCTAAGCCAATATAACACTGAAAATCTCATGCGGGTCCTCTACAGTGTGTGAGTAACTCACGCCAAAAATCAGGCAGTAAAACTCGTGTTGTAATGCAGGTTACTAAAATAGAGGTGCCAAGGTTTTTTTACATCTTAAGTTTTCTCCCTGCAGACCAAAACCAAACTAGACCAGGTCACTTTATTGCCCAACTTGAGGTACATTACAGAAATAGCACGGTTATACTGGTCTGCCACAGGACACTTGGGGTAAATAGCACAGAATGGGATTTATTGGGGCTTTCCAGCAACAGAAATTTCTTCTAAATAAAGTTAGTATGGTTAAATTAGGAAAACAAAACACAGGAAGAGAGTTACTAATCTTATTTTCCCCAAAATGTGGATTGTGAAACCCCTGCACACGCGGGGAGAACATACAAACGAGTTGCAATGTTGTCCTTGGCGGGATTCAAACCCAGGACTCCAGTGCTGCAAGGCTACTGTGCTAACCACTGAGCCACCGTGTTGCCCCTAGAGTTACTAATCTTGCTAATATTTAGATTTAGTGCAAATGAAGGCTAAATTCACACAGCACCATTATTTTCACTGTCAGTGAATGGGGGCTATTCTCATGACCGTTATTTTCACGGTCCGTTGTAACAGTCCTGTCCCATATTCTGCCATTTTCACAGATCCCTCCAGACACTGAAATGTATGGGGGATCCGTGGAAACAGCCGCCCCTCAGGTGCAAGAGGCCATGAAAAATGGAAGTTTTGTACTTTGGTCATGTGTATGTAGCCTAGTCTATAAATGCAACAGTTTTATCATAGTGGCTGTGGAAGAAGATAAATCTGGTGTACACAGCTGTGGAGTCTGTAAGCCTAAGCCTAGAGTCCAATTCAGACTCCTCTATTTTACCACAGCCAGACTCGGACTCATTGATAAATTGTTGACAGCCATGGTCAGTCAGACCGTGCAGAACTATGCAGACGGGCCGGGGTCAGTCAACACTGAAGTAAAATAAAAATCTGAATAAGTTTGTTGCCGAAAGTGAAACATATTGAGGGAACTCTAAAACACATTGAAACATTTCGTCCATAAGTTCCGGAATGTTGGTGCGCCATCGTGTCAGAGCCGGGGCCTCAGCTAAGGACACTTTCACTTGAATTAGATGCTCATAGAGCCTCATAGATTGTCAGCCCTCGAGGGCAGGGCCCTCTACCCCACTGTGCCAGCCGATCACTGTTAGGGTGCATGCACACTACGTAACGCCGGGCGTGTATGAGAGCCGTACACGCCGGCATTACGGCAGACTGCCGAACACTTCCCATTCACTTCAATGGGAGCGCTCGTAAACGCCGCTGTTACGAGCGCTCCCATTGAAGTGAATGGGAAGTGTTCGGCAGTCTGCCGTAATGCCGGCGTGTACGGCTCTCATACACGCCCGGCGTTACGTAGTGTGCATGCACCCTTAGTATGATATGTACCTGTATATTTTGTGTATTGTATGTAACCCCCAAATGTAAAGCACCATGGAATTAATGGTGCTATATAAATAAACAATAATAATAATAATAATAATAGAGAATAGAAATGAGACCCCCAGGGCCCTCAGACCACAGCACAGCAATCAATGGGTATTCAGAAATGGCGACATCCACCCTACTTTAAGCAATTTTTGTAAAAATAAATAAATTATTTTTCAAGCTTATGGGCAAGTTTCAATTTTCATGTTTTTGCTTAGAGAAATTAAAACAGTTCAATGAACAGTCACAGTTAGGAGTCAGATACATGTGATGCAGTTTCCTCATCCTACCTCCCAACTACTAACTAGCATGGGATCTGGCATGGAGTATATCAGACTCCAGTATGGGCGCTAACAGAGAATTTCACAATTCTAGTGAAAATCAGAATCACAGTTCTATGCAATGGTGAAGTAATTGTATTAGTTTGATGAAATGCACATCCCAAGCACTTCTGTATTCACCAAACAATTCCAGTCTTTGTAGACTCCCCTGTAGCATGCGGCCTCCCCCTCCCCATGAAGCCTCACTAACAGTGACTGCTGACAGGCTGCTGCTTTCACATTTTGAGATGCAATTGATGGAGCGGAGTATTGGGGTTGGAAACCCCATTAACCTATCAGTATGTTTTTAGAATGTAAGACAACCCTGAAGTACTGCAGAAAATCTCCGCCAATCATAGTAAACCATAGTAACATAGGCGCTGACTGAGCATGCTTTGCACATTAGTTTTCTGGCAAACAAAGCATGAAAAAGGTATTTTTTTGTTGCATATGTTATTTTTGTGTGCAAAAACTGTATGTTTTGTACATCTTATGCCCTCCACTTGCCACTTTTCTAGAAAGGGGGCAAGCTGAAGAACCTTTAACCTGACAAATTATTAAAACTTATGCCAGGTAACTGATGCAAGTTATAGTCCCCAACTGGGGTAGGTACAAATTCTGACACACAGGATCTCCTGCAATGCACTGGAATTACTAACAGGCCGGAGCCTCTGAACAATTCTGGCACATTTGGAGTCATCGCACAAAGAACCATTGCTAATAAATTGGCCCCATAGTGATTCCATGCAGTTGTTCTTGACAGGTCAATTTACAATCCGTACCCCAGTGTGCAAGGTAACAGTGCCAATAACTAAGACAATGGGCTGAATAAGGGCTGCAAATCTGAAAAAATAACTATAGCTAAGACCTAGCACCTCTGCCATGTGGTTAAAGGGACACTCTGGGCTCCGTGTGCCTAGTTGATGTGGGGAAAAAATCCCGGGATTCAATATAACATAAAAAGGTAGACCAAGTGTACTCCAACTATTTGGCCCAACGGATGAGCCTGAGTTGTAACCTGAAGCTCCTGGACCCCAATACAATATCTGTAATAGGGATCCTAAACAATATGTGCCATATACAATAGTGGGATATTTCATGTAGCAGAGAGGCCTTTGGAGCCCCTCCAATTTCAGGGCCTGGTAGTGACTGCTTCCTCTCTACACCCCTATAGCCTTTTCAAAAACTGCCACTAGTCACAGACATATGTGTCATATGTGTCCAGGTTGGAAATTGACCTGACTGGTTGGCATGTGAGCTACACAACAACACTGAATATGGCGTGCACACAAGAAATGTAGTACTCTGTTACCTAACAACTGCCACTCCTGTTAGCTACACTAACCCTAAACAGAGTAGTCACACAAGCTACATCCATACAAGATTTCTACTCAATGGGAGAAAACCTACACAGGGAGATTGAGGGTTGGGGGATTCATCATTCCCTATATACCAATTTTCTAGTGTGGAGTGATGACATTGAGGTGCGTGTTTTGTACCAGGCCCTTTCCTGTGCTAAATGTGTGCCACAATACTGTACATGCCTCGCCTGCCACATTGAGCAGTTTTCTGACATGAGTTAGAATGGAAATTTACACCAGTTTCTATAGATTTCCATTCTGGTGTTGGGCCATCCAACAGATTTATGAAGAGGCTGCCTCGTGGGCCCTGCTCTAGTTGAGCCATTTAGACTGGCTTATATCTACTGCAGATGTGTAGGAAAGTTCAGCTAGAATTAAAGGAAAATAGAAATAGAATATAGCACAAGCTCATTGTTCTTAGACTACATGTAGGAGCGGCTCCACATAAAGTCTACATCAAATTCAGTACATGGAAATAGAAATCTTTGTCAGTCAGGTACAGGACAAAATCATCAGCTAAAAGCAGAAGCTCACCAACCAGTCTACACACCATAACAAAAGCTTGGCCCTTTGGGAATTTCTTAACAATTCCAAACAAAGACTATTATTTGCCGAAATTGTAGCTTATCAGGAGAACTGAACCCCAGTATCCAATAAACAGAACTGTTTGCATCACTGTTGCCTTGCAGTACTGGAGCCCTAGGATCAAATCCAACCAGGGAAAACATCTGCAAGGCGTTTCTATGTTCTCCCTGTTTTTGCATAGGTTTCCTCCTACACTCCAAAGATATACTGATAGGGAATGTAGATTGTGAGACCTATAGGGGACAGTGATTGACAATGTCTATAAAGTGCCATGGAACATGTTGGCGCTATACAAGCAAGAGAAATAAATAAGTAAAATAATCAGGGCCGGCATCAGTACTCAGCAAACCTGCGCAAGTGCTGAGGCCCCAATCGGCAGTGGTGAAACAATTGTGGTCGCAGGGGGTGCTACTGCGACTGGGTGTGGAGGGCTACGGGGCCTATAGAAAGCTGAAAATGGCAAGGGCCCTGGACCACCATGATAGCAGATGTGGAAAGCCTTCTTGGGAGCATATAATACTGTGTGGGGGCCACTGTGCAGCATACAATACTGTGTGGTGGCCACTGTGGGCATATGATACTGTGGGGTGGCCACTCTGGAGCATGCAATACTGTGTGGTGGCCACTGTGGAGCATATGATACTGTGTGGTGGCCACTGTGGAGCATATGATACTGTGTGGGGGCTACTGTGGAGCATATGATACTGTGTGGGGGCTACTGTGGAGCATATGATACTGTGTGGGGGCTACTGTGGAGCATATGATACTGTGTGGTAACTGTCACTATCAAGAATTTGCTCTAGGGAGAGGGTAGGGGGCCCCGGACAATAGACTTTAGTTATGCCACTGCCACTCGGCTGCTAACTGCAGCTGTTTTTTGTTTGTTTTTTTTTGTTTTTTTTAAATAGGCCATTACCTGCTGGAGTAATCCCAGCAACTAACAAGCCCTATTTACTTACCGATTCCCACATAAAGCGACATGATATGTGATGCATGATGCCCCATGGAGGGCAGAAAACATAAAGCTCTGTATTAATTACACACTAGAGTTCAGCCTTACATTCTTCAGGTCCACTTGAGGACCCGAAAAACAGAAAGTTAATCTGCTTAAAAAGCGGTTATGCGCGAACCCCATAAAATATAATAGGGTCGGCCCAAAAAATGCCTCAAGAAAAGTCCTGCTAGGAGGACTTTTTTCTCCACATTTTTCAAGTGGATTCAAGGATAGATAGTTCAAATGCTTATGTGAACCTAGCCTTACCTCTCCTGGGCTCCGGCTTGATTCCCATGAGGGTTAGGCCAGCGTGACAATGCAGAATGATGCCGACGTAACCCACGTTTATGACCACATGGAGGAGGGCCAAAGACTTACTAAGGAGTCGCACCAGAGAAAGTGTGAGGGGCCAATATGGAACATAATACTGTTTGCAGAGATCACTATTTCACATAATACTATGTGCACGGACTAATATGGGACATAATACTGTTTGCAGAGACCGCTCTGAGACTTTATACTGTGTGAAGGGACCTCTATGTTACAATATGCTTTGTGGAAGAGTCAATATAGGACATTATATTGTGTGGATGAGCAACTGTAAGATATTATAGTATGTGTAAATGGGGCGATATACCATGTAGGAGCCATAAAAATGGGTGCTATTCTGTTTGGGGGTGACCAAGACGAAAGATTGCTATGAGGCTCAGACTTTTCTAGCTAAGCCCCTATATATATATATATATATATATATATATATATATATATATATATATATATATTGCTCAGTGCTATTTGGCTACTGTGGCCCTTGCAACGCTAAAGTCCAGCCAAGAAACACATAGTAGGGAATTGAGATTGTGAGCCCTACTTGCAAAGTATAATGACAATATCTGTAAAGCACTGCAAAATAGGTTGGTGCTAGATAAATAATGGATGGACTAAGATATGTCAGCAGGAAAATTGTTCACCAGACCAATTGTTCATCAACCTACTTCTGCGTAATGTATATGGTGATCTTTACTGACAAGTCATCATGCAGCGCCACCGTCAGCTCTACAGAATGGCAGCTAACAAGACTAGCTTCTACATGAGAAACGGTAGACGCTTAGTGATTGAAATTCCTTTGGAGATCCCCCTTAAAGGGGCTGTGCTATTACAGACCCTTATCCATAAGCCCTTTAAGTCATGAGGAATTCTGTCGCCTTTTCTATTTCATCTTCTGCATGCTAAATCCCTAATAATCCTGACCTTTCTTCAGTCATTCAGTGCAGCTAAGAAAATGAGCATGTGCTACATAAAATCATAACCTACATACACAAACATTCATGTAACACCCATCTTTATGCCCACATAAGTGGATGTCCCTGACATTTAAAGGTTAAATTGACCACTACACAAAAGAAGGGATAAGGTAAGAGATAGAAGACTGCTACGATCCAATAATAGCTCCCTAGCGTTCCAATATAAATACTACAGCAGCAAAATAAAAAGTTCAATAAAGTCAGAGGAAAAACCTTCAGAGCTTAGCTTGGGGCGGTCAAAGCACATAATAAGCTAGATCAGGGACTAAGCATGTTCTTTATGACCTCTCAGAGTCTTTATCTATCCAAACAACTTGTCAGGTCATAAGCTGTGAGACCTTCATCACAGTCTCCCGAAACTGTAAGCCTAAGGCTAAAAGCAGAAGGAAGACACTAATAAGGATGTGGACATGGATGTTGTGTTCTCAGAAAATTTTTACCTACTTGGGACTTATATTTTTTCCTCTTATAACAAGACAGAAGACATGAAAGGGATATATGACCTAGGGTACCTGTGCACGAGAATGGCAGGTGTCAGATGGAGTTTGTCATGGAGGGAATTTGGGAAGCACTAGCGTTATTAAATGTAACCCACAAACCTTACATCATAAGTTATGTTCTGGAACATTTGTACATTTCTTCCACATCCAGACCAAGTATCCTACTAATATTAGAAATGTGAAAGTTAGGATGTTTGTGTGTTTGCTACTTGATTACGCAAAAACAGCTGAACGGATTTGGATGAAATTCAGCATATAGATAGTTTGTAACCTCGATTAAAACATAGGCTACTTTTTATCCTGGTAAATGACATGGCTTCACGACTCTTATGAATTTATGTTCATCCTAAGGTGAATGTTTGTGAGTTTGTGGGTTTGTGTGTTTGGATGTTTGTTCCTCAATCACAGCCAAACGGCTGAACGGATTTGGTCAGATTTCACACACACACATATATTTGCCAGGAAGGAATGATAGACTACTTTAAATGTGGGTCACTCACCGAAAATCGCCACTGTGACCCTCCAAACACCCCTCCGGGCTCGGCTATAGAAGCTGGCATTCTGCCAGCGCTGCTCTGTCCACGCTCCTCCTATTGGTGCATGTCAGCTGTGGGCGGGCTATAGAGCCAGGGCTGCGGCACCATAGGTTGAGGCCTCAATGTGGGCGTGCCGATTCAGCAGTGACACAGAGAACAACATGGCGGCCGCCCACAGGGACCCGGAGCCGCAGCTATGCCAGGCTGCCACACCTATCGCGGTGGAGGCTGCTGCACCTGACCCAACAGATACAGGTCAGTGCAGCGGGGGGAGGGGGTGTCCCGGGGGAGAGGGGGTGTCCCCCGGTCGGTGTGCCCAGGTCCCCAGCTTCAGTTGCCCCCATGTAGTAACACTCACCTTGGTCTCCTTCGCTCCTGTGTGTGCTGGCTGACTGCATACACTTCGCGGCCGGCTGCCTGTGTGTCCGATATGAAGCACAACAAGCTCCGGCGTCTGGTTGCTATGATGCCGGAGCTCACTCTGCTACATAAACGACACACAGGCAACAGCACGAGAAGTCTATGCAGGCAGCCAGCACACATAGGAGCACAGGAAAGAGACACAGGTGAGTGGTATTACACGGGGGCCGCTGTAGGGGGGGGGGGCATGAAGCTGGGGGCAGAGATGGGGGGGGCCATGAAGCTGGGGGCAGAGATGGGGGGACATGACACTGGGGGGCTGACATGGGGGGGAGAAACTGGAGGCAGAGATGGTGGGGGAGCATGAAGCTGGGGGCAGAGATGGGGGGGAAGAAACTGGGGGCAGAGATGGGGGGGCGAATGAAGCTGGGAGCAGAGATGGGGGGACATGAGACTGGGGGGCAGAGATAGGGGGAAGAAACTGGGGGCAGAGATAGGGGGAAGAAACTGGGGGCAGAGATGGGGGGGCGCATGAAGCTGGGGGCAGAGATGGGGGGACATGAGACTGAGGGGCAGAGATAGGGGGAAGAAACTGGGGGCAGAGATAGGGGGAAGAAACTGGGGGCAGAGATTGGGGGGCATGAAGCTGGGGGCAGAGATGGGGGGACATGAGACTGGGGGGCAGAGATGGGGGGGGGAGAAACTGGGGGTAGAGATGGGGGGGCCATGAAGCTGGGGGCAGAGATGGGGGGACATGACACTGGGGGGCTGACATGGGGGGGGGGAACTGGAGGCAGAGATGGTGGGGGAGCATGAAGCTGGGGGCAGAGATGGGGGGGAAGAAACTGGGGGCAGAGATGGGGGGGCGCATGAAGCTGGGGGCAGAGATGGGGGGACATGAGACTGGGGGGCAGAGATAGGGGGAAGAAACTGGGGGCAGAGATTGGGGGGCATGAAGCTGGGGGCAGAGATGGGGGGACATGAGACTGGGGGGCAGAGATGGGGGGGAGAAACTGTGGGCAAAGATGGGGGGCAAGAAACTGGGGGCAGATGAAGTGAACTGGGGGCAGAGAAGGAGGGACATGAAGCTGGGGGCAGAGATGGGAGGGAAGAAACTGGGAGCAGAGATGGGGGGGACAAGATACTGGGGGAAGAGATGGGGGGCATGAAGCTAGGGGCAGAGATGGGGGGACAAGATACTGGGGGCACCGATAGGGGGACAAGAAATATAAGCGGTTCGGCGCCACCGCCAACCCGCAGACGAAGTTGCGGGTAACTGCTAGCATAATATAATATGACATATAACCAACATTTGAACAGTTTCCGATGCTTTTTTCCCGAGCAGAAAGCAAAACTTCACAGCCGCGCGCTGCTCATAAAACTTCTCCATGAAGAAAAACGATGGCTGGACAAAACAGCTCTTGCAAGAAAATTCACTGCGGGTAGACGAAACCTTCCACATAAACACCGCTTGGCACACTGACTGAGAAGGCGTGGTTGAACAAATAACTAGCTGCAGAATTGCGTACTACTATAACTGCGCACAGCAGCCTCATTCTGGAAACTTTTGGGTCCCCCCTCGTATGTTAAACTGCTCTTAGCAGCAGCTTATCTCAGCTAATTGCAAGTTGCTGATAAAACCTGGTCTGTTATCTCTCTATGTAAATACACAACTAACACTGAGTCCATTCTGTACAAGCATTTGCATATTATCTGATCTACTCCAGACAGTATACTGACAAACATGCAAGGAAAAAGAAAATCTAATTGGTCACAGCGAGAGCTATGAAGGTAGCCAGAAGTCAACAGATTTCTCCTCAAGCGGAGCTCAGGGGGATCATCGGCACCAACAACACACTCATTATATGGCATCCCAGCGAGCTGCTGCGATGCCAGACCCCCTGATCAATTTAACAAAAAGAGATTGTCCTATGTGGAAAACACTTTTAACGTCTTGTCTAAACTATATGTTTCAGCCAACTATTCAATAAATGCCAACCAGGTGGAATAAAAAAAATGATGTCATATAGTGAACATCATCGCTGGCATCTTTTAAAAAGACTTCACTATTACAGCACAACATAAGCTGTAGTCACTTCTAGTTTGATCAGTTTTATGCCTCATTGGTTTGGCTGACAAATTAAGGGAATCAACTGAACCTATCAGACATATATATGGCAAATGGCAGAAGCTGCAGTGGAATGTATGGAACAAATGTTAACTGTATATTACAGCTGGCACTCTGCAGCAATGGTGGGCATCAGACAACGCTGTGATCCTAGATGATTTACCCTTACAGGCTGCGGTCAATAGGGACCAGGGTATGTGAAGCAGAGGGCCTGGAAGCAAGGGGCCTATAATATTACATTATTTGAAGAAAAAAACACCTTTGAAGAAAAAAAAAATGTACACAATGCAACCCCCCCCCCCAAAAAAAACAAAAAACAAAAAAAAACATAGAAAGTAAACTATTTTTTATATATTCCACAAAATGGTACCAAAAAATTAACTACAGATTGCCTTGCAGAAAGTGAGCCCTACACACATTGAGGTCCAGTTTTCTGCAACATCCTGCAGACCTTTCACTGTTGTCTTTGATCATAAGACTGGAGACAGCCAGAGGAATGAAGGAAGTGAGGGGCATGTGTATCTGTAAGAGAGGGTCTTGGAAGATGAAAGGACTTACTTCAGTGGGCAGGAAAGACGCTCCCTACACACAAACTTCTTTAAGATTTAGGATTGTTTGTTTGTTTGTAGGAACTGTTTTTTGGATTTTATTTTTGAACTTCTTTTTCTATATTTTCCTGACTGCATTGTTTGTTGTGTTACTTCTCCTTCAATAAAACGAGTTTAAAAAGATTTAGGATTGCAGCAAAACAAGTAAGTGAGAAATATTCGGTACAGTACTTGATAAAGATGTTTGACTAAGGTGTCCTCTACGCTAGTATAGAACATGTGAATAAATTATATTATATATTGTTATTCTTTTGAACCAAATTTTTGGCACATGTCGGTGCATCTTCAGCCACCTTACAACGTGGCACATTGCTAAACCAAACCCTCTTCATAAGTTAGACACACTGGCTAAAAGGTTGGGGCAAATTTGGTGCATAGTAAGTAGTTTTAATAAAAATTAAGCCAGAATTCTGGCACATTTGGCTTAGCAATTTTCCCCTGATATCTAACAGAAATGGGAAGGAGCCTGTGTTTCTTAAAAATGTAAGAGACCACCCCAAACCCAAACAAACAAGGACAAAATTAATCCCCGCCAGAGTTATATAAGACTAATGTTGGCCATACATCAGATATCTGTCTGGCAAGCATTTATCTCTCCTGGTCCCCTTACACATTCACACTTGGTTGTGAATGGGGGAAGGAGAGAAAGCTGCTGCCAGACATCTCTGGTTTTGGCTTATCTACTCAAGAACAAAAGTATTTGGTGTGCTGGTGTCCTCTGTCATACACATACACATTAGATGCTCATCCCGGCCTGCTGGAATCAGCAGGTTTGGCCAATGTTATCATAAGATCAGCTTAACAGTTTTAGGAGGCTGAAAAAATTCTTACAGAATTACGCTAGGTTTACACCTGCGTTCGGGTTTCCATTCGGGAGTCCACTTGGGGACCCCCTGAACAGAAACCTAATTCGCTTAAAAAAGTGGTTACCCGCAGACTCCATAGACTATAATGGAGTCAACCAGGTTTCTGCACGAAAAGGGCAAAAAATGCAGAGAGAAAAGCGCTGTATGCAACGATTTCTCTCCGCATTTTTAAAAGGGTTCAGGGACGGAAATCCCGAATGGAGTTTAAGCACTAGTGTGAACCTAGCCTTACATTGGTGTTTCTGTCCTGTTATTTATTTCTCTTATTTATTAAATGTATTATTATTATTATTATTGTAGATCGTAAGAGTATATATAAAAAAAAACCTTGCTTGCCTGGTAGTTGGACATTTGGTTGGGGAATCCCTGTGACTATGCAGTTCAGTTACTACAATATAAGTCTCTGAATCTGAAATAGTAATGCAGGATAGCACTGGTGACAAGAGAAAGCAGAAATAAACCTGTTAAGTGTTAAAAAGTGTCTGAAAAAAAGAGATGGTGTGGGTGTTTAAGGCTGGCGTCATTTCGTGCACTGGAAACCACCCTCCACTCACTAAGTGTTTTCTGCCATTACTCTGACTTACGCAGGGATTGCCTTACTTGTCTCCAGTCATTAGATCTCCTCTTTATCAGACACGTGCCAACAACAGATAGAAGCAGCCACCACCCTACACACATCTGCTAGCATTTACATAGGGCTGGGCCTATGACCTGCAACTGGAAGCACTTATAGAGCTGTGGGGAACAGGGGAGGTGCTGGGTAGTTCCCCTAGGTTTAACTCATTCACTGCTATTTCAGATCCTGGTGACCATTGTCCATGCTGTAAATAATGACTTAAAGTGGGTTTCTGACTAGTAACAGTTATCCCATATCATTAGTACAGTGTCCATATTAGGACATCCTCAGATATCAGAGTCAAACATCAGATTAATGCTAGTTTACAGCTCTGATACCTGACTTCTGACATCTGATTTGTCTGACACCTGACTCTGATACCTGACTCTGACACCTGACTCTGATACCTGGCTCTGACACCTGGCTCTGACACCTGACTCTGATACCTGACCCTGACACCTGACTCTGATACCTGACACCTGACACCTGACCCCTGACACCTGACTCTGACACCTGACTCTGACACCTGACTCTGACACCTGACTCTGATAACTGACATCTGACTTTGATACCTGACTCTGACACCTGACTCTGATACCTGACTCTGACACCTGACAACTGACTCTGATACCTGACTCTGACACCTGACTTCTGACTCCGTCAGAGATCAGACTCAGACATCACATACAAGCCAGCACATACACTATGCCTCCCAATGATTGGCCAGGATTACAGAGCCCCCTGCTGACACTCAGGAGTAGAAGATACAGTGTATATAGGAGCTGCAGGCTGAGAATCTCAGATGAGACCTGATACCTGACTTGTGACTCCTTCATAGATCAGACTCAGACATCACATACAAGCCAGCACATACACTATACCTGCTAATGATTGGCCAGGATTACAGAGCCCCTGCAGGAGTAGAAGATACAGTGTATATAGCAGCTGCAGGCTGAGAAACTCAGATGAGACCTGATACCTGACTACTGACTCCATCAGAGATCAGAATCAGACATCACATACAAGCCAGCACATACAATGGTGGAAACTTATCAAGTGAAATGCTCCAGAATTCTAGTATCATTTTCACCAAATACACCCTGTAACATGTTGAGCACCACATTTATCAAGTGTTTTAAATACTTTTAAAACTTGTGAAAAAATGGGCGTAGACTCACAGTAAAGGGGCGGGACCTACAACATTGTGCTACAAAAATTCACCAATAAGCTCCAAAGAACCTCAACTAATCTTCCATAGGAGACCCTGCTGCAGATTTTACCAAAAAAATCATCAGAGAGAAAAGTCCTGCACAAAGTAGAGGAGGAGTAGAGCTGATTGGATGAGACTCTTGCAGTAATTGTCATTGACAGCATCTCCACCAATCAGAGCTTCTGAGGGAGGAACGTTCCAGACTTCAGCAGCTTTATGAAGTTACCTCCCTCAGAAGCTCTGATTGGTGGAGATGCTGTCAATAACAATTACTGCAAGAGTCTCATCCAATCAGCTCTACTGTGATGTGACGTCTGAGTCTGATCTATGAAGGAGTCACAAGTCAGGTATCAGGTCTCATCTGAGTTTCTCAGCCTGCAGCTGCTATATACACTGTATCTTCTACTCCTGCAGGGGGCTCTGTAATCCTGGCCAATCATTAGCAGGCATAGTGTATGTGCTGGCTTGTATGTGATGTCTGAGTCTGATCTATGAAGGAGTCACAAGTCAGGTATCAGGTCTCATCTGAGATTCTCAGCCTGCAGCTCCTATATACACTGTATCTTCTACTCCTGAGTGTCAGCAGGGGGCTCTGTAATCCTGGCCAATCATTGGGAGGCATAGTGTATGTGCTGGCTTGTATGTGATGCCTGAGTCTGATCTCTGACGGAGTCAGAAGTCAAGTGTCAGAGTCAGGTATCAGAGTCAGGTGTCAGTTGTCAGAGTCATGTATCAGAGTCAGGTGTCAGAGTCAGGTGTCAGAGTCAGGTATCAGAGTCAGGTGTCAGTCAGGTGTCAGAGTCAGGTATCAGAGTCAGGTGTCAGAGTCAGGTATCAGGGTCAGGTGTCAGAGTCAGGTATCAGGGTCAGGTATCAGGGTCAGGTGTCAGAGTCAGGTATCAGGGTCAGGTGTCAGAGTCAGGTATCAGAGTCAGGTATCAGGGTCAGGTGTCAGAGTCAGGTATCAGGGTTAGGTGTCAGAGTCAGGTATCAGAGTCAGGTATTAGATGTCACTAGTCAGAGTCAGGTGTCAGAGTCAGGTGACAGACAAATCAGAAGTCAGGTATCAGAGCTGTAAACTAGCATTAATCTGATGTTTGACTCTGATATCTGAGGATGTCCTAATATGGACACTGTACATTAGAGCAGGTGCCAGAGTCCATGTCAATAAAGCTCATGGAGCATTGGCTATCTCCATCAACCCCCCAAAAAATGGAGCTCCATTCACATATGGGAATCAGGGACCCTCTATCCTATAAATGTTGGGGGTCTCATTGGTCAGATCTCCAGTGATCAGATACTTGTATTTATACTGTGGATAGGGAGATAAGTATTATTAGTGGGAAACCCCTTTTAAAGGTAACTAGAAAACCTTTTATTACTACTATGACTGTACAACAGGTCCCAAACGTAACTTACTCGCAGCAGATCGGCCGCTGAAGATTTGTGGGCAGAAAATCCCCTATGATGTGAAGTAGCAGCAATGTGGATGAGAGTTACTTGTGCTGCTCTAAGCAGCCGTGAGTTTTCCATAAAACTCTGCTTTAGCAAAAACCACCTGACATGGAATAGGTTTTTTTTTGGGTTTTTTTTTAGAAGAGTTCACAGGTTAGTCACTGTGGTTTGGCCGCAATTGACATGGCTGAATAGCATCTTCTATGATATTGGGCTCGCAGTTCCAGTATATGCTTGCAGTTTACCACTACTTGCTATGGTGTATCTGGACTTGCACCTACGGTAGAAACAATGGCAGATTTAGCCCATTAGCAGTAACCTGTGAGGTTTACCACACGCAGGAATCTTCTGCTGATGCCATCCCGTTTTGAATCTGCTTCCTATTGCACTCAACAGGAGGCAGACACACAAAAAAAAGTGTCCTGCTTGATCTTGCAGTGGATTTAGCAGCTGATTCAGCCACATAACCCATAGCGTGAGACAATGAGCTGATCAGGCCTATTCATCAGGGAGTGAAAGCCATGCAGAAACTCCACCTAAAATTCCTCTTCCATTTCCACCGTGTGAACATACCCTCAGGGTAAGTTCACATGGGGTTTTTTGGTCAGGATTTTGAGGCCGTATCCGCCTCAAAATCCTGACCAAAAAGACAGTTCCCATTGAAATCAATGGGAGGCGGTCCGGTCAGTTCTTTTTTTTCCGGGAGCCGTTTGTTTCAGCTCCCGGAAAAAGAAGCGAGATGCTCATTCTTTGCCGAGGAAGACACTCACCTGAACACACTCCCTTCATTTGGGCCTAATCCGGAGCAAAGTGCGCAACTGGATGCCGATGTAGTGCCGGCTACCCGTATTTTGGACCAGAACCTGAGGTGGCCTCCGTCTCAGGTTCCAGTCCAAAAAACCCGTGTTAATTTACCCTTAGGGGAATTTTCTGCTACAGGGAAAAAAAAGCTAGCAGAACCCATTGAAATCAATGGGAGGCTTTTTTTTCAGCTTGGAAAATTCCACACCAAATTCCTCACCATTTTCCTCCATGTGAATGGACCCTTAGAGACCACTATAATACAAAGTTAGACCTCTTCACCCATCTGCATCCATGTGAAGCCCTTGCTTTTTGACAGACAGCACCCCAACTTGCTCATTTGCGAGTGGTGTGCTCTGTGGTTGATCTGTTTTTACAAGACATCAAAAAGTTTCATTTTCCTATTTTTGAACGTCTCTTGGTCTGTAGAAAAAACAGAGGACACATGAATGCCATTTGTTTTTCTGTTTTCACAGACCCAAAGCCTTTTTTTGATGTTATGCAGTCGTGAAAAAAAGGATGTACTTCCAACTGAAGAAACATATTGAAATCATTATTATTCCATCATATTAATTCCATGGTGTTGCACATTATTAGATTAATTCCATGGTGCTGTACATTTGAGGGTTTACAAACAATACACAAAACAAGTACAATACTAACAATGACCAACTGGCACAGCGGGATAGAGGGCCCTGCCCACAAGAACTTACAGTCTATGAGATGAATGGGTACAGTTTGGAAGGGTTTTCAGCATATGGATACAATGAATACCTACATTCACTGACCGCACATGACACAAACGGTGACAAATTAAAATGCTAAGTATTTTAGAATGTTGCCAAAAGTTTCATTATATACGGAATAAACCTTCATTTATATTAAACGTCTATAACCAGTAAGATGTGAAGTTGTGTTCATGCTCAATGCCATAACCTACTACAAAGTCACCAATACCAAATCATTTCAACATAAATTCTTGCAGTAACGTAGATTTTTCACTTTCCACCTTAAAAACACCCTCCACCCAAAGTTCTGAAACCACTAGACTTCCTATAGAGAAATAGTCAGCTGATATTGCTGGGAGAAGCTGCTGAAACCTACAAACCAGTCCTACAGAATTGTTATGGTGTTTTTAGAACAAGGTCCCTTTGCAGCCCCTCCTCGCCTCTGGCTAATGGGGGAAGGAGGATCTTGAGTATGAAACCTTTAACACATGGACAAAGACTGTCCAGATGTTCCAAGCAATTTCTACAGCTACCAAAGGAGCTAGTGATTCTTCATTTTTCTCTGCAGCTTTCTTCACTACTCTCATGGTTTATTAACTTTTCATCTCCATCCACCTACCGCCTATCCACACGTAACACTTTTATGAAGACTGCCACCCAGCTCCTAAAGAAATACACTAAATGGCATTTATGGCCATCTGCCCCGGAAAAAAGTAATGTTGCTGGAGCTAGGATGAATGTAACATAGTAGCCACACAATCAGCAAGGGGCTAAAACGTAAGCATTGTATATTTCCTGCAAGTGTGATTATTGCCCTAGATATAGACTGCGGCAATATTAGTGTAAGACTTGGAACATAAACTGTGAGATTTCATGATGTTCTCTAATTATACAGACCATCTTCTACAGAAGCTTCCAGAGATTATTAAAAGCCTGACGTATCAGAGTTTACTGTTCTGACTCCAAAGTTAACCTTAATTCTGTGCAAGTCCCTTAAAGCACAACCTGCTGTGAGCACTTGAGCTTAGAAACTCCTTTTTGATGCAAATAATAATGTTATTACCGCGCGCTCTGTGCTTAGAGAGCCATCTAGTGGTATGAAGCTGGTACAATTTCTTTAGCCACAATGTTATTGTTCTAAACCATGAACGATTGAGACCCCACGTTGCGGAAACGCAACTTTTTTGTTGCAGATTTTGATTTTTTTTTGGAGCCAAAGCCAGGAGTAGATTGCGCAGAAGGTAGAAGTATAAGATCATCCTATACATTTGCCATTACTTTTGCAGCCATTCTTGGCTTTGCCTCAAAAAAACGCTGCTTTTCCACAACGTGGAGCCTTAGACAAATTCTGTTTTCATAAAGCTTCATCCAGGTCTCAATCGGGAATTCAAGAATCTATAGAACAATAGTCTGCACATCTGAGGTGAAACTGCAATTCCCAACATTTGCTGCAGTCAAGTTGCAGAGTTGCTGCTTTAACCAAATAAGGCAAAGTAATACATTTTAAGGTAATTTTTAATGTTAATATCTAATATCGCATGTTCATTAGACTGTTCTGTCAGAGGGTGAGAATAATGGACATTCAAGATGGTCTAATAGATTCAGGGATAACTCCAAGGGTCCCCATTGATTGTAAAGGGGTCCGTCGGGTGTGCGCTCTTTTTAAAGAGGACTTTTTATGTCCTCAGACACATGCAGTTTTATATACCACTAGAAAGCCGACAGTGCACTGAATTCAGCGCACTGTTGGCTTTCCTGTTATGTGCCCCCGAGCTGGAGATATCAGCGCCATTAATTTCGGCACCGATCTCTGCCCACTGTCAAAAGGGCATTCCTGACAGTCTATCTGGGCTGTGAGGAACACTGCTCTTCATAGTACTCGGCATTCCTCACAACTCAGCGATGAACTATGAGGGTACGTTCCCCAGTATAGAGCTACAGACAAGTACTATTAGGAGCAGCATTCCTCACAGCTCAGCTAGACTGTCAGGAACGCGCTTCTGACGGTGAGCAGAGATCAATGCCGAAACTAACGGCACCGATATCTCCAGGCCCCGGGCACAGAACGCACTGAATTCAGCACTGTCAGCTTTCTAGTGGTATATAAAACCACATGTGTATGAGACATGATGAGAATGGTCCTCTTTAAACTAAATCACTGGATGAAAAAGTCAGGCTTGTATGTCCAGTAATTTTAGACAGATATACTCCCGGACAGACATCTGGCAGAGATGTGAACCCATTCTTATCCTTGTATAATCCACTGTTGCTTTTACAGAAACTACAAAAGGCGGCAAAAAAAATAAGTTCTTGCCATCATGATCTCCATTTATTTTTGCTACATACACTGAAAACAGACAGTAAAGTGAACACACATGTACGTTCTTTGAATATATAAATCCAGAAACAGCAAGGAGTCACACAGTCAGATAAGATAAGATAAGATATTCTGCTCCCTACAAAACCACAAAACCCCAATAGCAGCCCCATGGGCAAAACATCTGTTTCATATAAGTCCAGCATCAAAAAATGTTAGTCTTTAGTTGAAAATGTGTATTGAAATGGAAGATGTGGTGTAAAATGTGGGACAAGAACATGTGTATTAGTAAATGGTAATGATGCTGAAGCATACCTTATATCTCTGATCTTCAGACAGGTTTCTCACTCCTTTCAATGCAACAAACACCTCGTAGTGTGGGTCAGAACCCCCAGAAAATGGACCTGCAATGAGAAGACACAGTTCTTATATTACACGGGCGTACAATACTAACCCCTATGATCCTTCACCATAAGGTACTGCACATTTCACAAGCTGCACATGTGGCTACTGAGGCTCGTACTTGTTGGCAGAACTAATTCTCTCAAGATCTAAAGCTAATGTATGGGCAGACAATATCCTGACATCTGAGGAGGAGAGAAAAATGAATCAGAAAAGATTAGATTTTTACTCTTTTTTGCTTGTCTCATTCTCCTTCCCCAGAGATAAGTGGCAGCATTGGTGGGACTGTTCCCACCCGTTAAGCTGAGCTGAATCTCAATGTCAGTAGGCAGTGATCTGCTGTAATACTTAGATTTGTTACAATGCTAATAAACCTATGTAACAATCACTTTTATCACCTTGTAGATGTAAAATTCAAGATTATCATTCAGTTCTGTGTTGGAAACAAGTATTAGCTGAAAAACATGTCCTGAGTCAGACACTAGATTTAACGCAAATCTGATGTGTACTGTCCTACTGGACCACTGTCAACACTGTTATTGCATTTATTTTATACTATCCATTACTTGGAAGAGTCTTAACAAAATCGGCACACTCACGCTATAGACAAAAACTATAAAGTCAAAACCCAGCCCTCTCCTCCTAAACTTCCTGACTCATGTGCTCTAGCATTATATGGGGAGAGTGAGGGGGATAAAACATGGCTGCTTCCCTAAAGAAGAATATGGTGCTGGTCTATTTTGCTTTCCATAGCATAGAGGATAACTTGAAGATCAATGGGGGTATGACTGTTCAGACCCCCACTGATCAGGGGAATGGGAGGCTGAGGAAATATCTGGCACTCTCATTGACATTAGTGGAATGTTGCACACACTGCCTGACCACCACTCCATTCAGAATAGGGGATGAAAATCCCTCGTTCTCCTGATCAGTAGGATCTGAGCCATCAGACCCCCACTCATCTGCAAGTTCTCTCTTATCCTATGGATATGCTGTCTAGCTGTAGTTATAACTGACATGCTGAGATTTCCAAAACCACAATGGTTTTGGAAATTACAGCATCTCTGCTGCGCGTATTTTTCCATAATGTGTGAACGGGATTCCACTTTGTAGGCACCGGCCTGAAGGCGTTTTAAAAGACAATTTTCATATAACTTTGAAGACACAACAGCATAGAGTGTTTGGTTCAGATGACATTTCTCATTTACAGCACACAATAATATCACCAACGTCTCAGCCTAATATTACTTACTAATCTGATTAGACAGCTATATAAATTGCGTAACATGTGAATGTATGTTTATATGGCGATCCACCTACCCAGAATGCCGCTCTCCAAGCAGCAGTAGTTGAGAAGACAGGCCCCAGGCCACATAGCTACAGTACGAAGGAGAGTCTTATAGAAGCTACATTCTGAAATACGCTCTCCGCGAACATTCAGAGTTTGACTTTTCCTACAGAAATAAAAAATAACATATAAAACTTTTTATAATTTTATTTTATATTTTATAAAATGTTATATAATTTTAATGCATTGCATGGTCACAAAAACACTGTACCAGGTAAAGAAGATTTTGTTGATGACTTAGGGGCTGACAAGGGACCTACGCAAATATTTGATGATTTATCCCAATTTATGAGTAGGCCAGACAGTCCTTCTGCCCAGCCTGCTCAGACACAGTTAATAATGGATGAATGAGTCAGCCATTACTGAGTGTCAAGAAGGCTCAGATGCCCTATTTTGAGCAACAAAGAACAGGGGACCATTTAGATGGCACATTACATTTATTACATGATACCATTATATCAAAAGCTTGATGTATACAACGTGTCTAAAGCTTCAGACGTATAATAAAGTAATCCGACATTAGAGCAGTAGCTATAATTTAGTATCTAGCTATCTTTATTTTACTTACTGCCATTATTCTTTTTTGTTCTAACAGCCAATTTGGCAGAAGTGACAACAGGAAAAGTAGCCATATTTGTTGTCTACAGAACTGCTGACCTACAAACATTTTATTAGCCTACATTATGAGTAGACGTGACAGTATAAGCTTAGCCTGACAATTATGTTACTACAGTTATTGAAATAAATGTATTTCCTGGTAAAGCATTTTTTGGGTCAGACATCCCCCACATTTTGTGACACAGCAGTTAATATCAATATATGGTGTAACACCAAAGGTTTTTTGAGCAATGACGTAGAAAGCTGGCGGTATTGGAGCAAGTACCCCAAGCCGATCATCAGGCCACGGGGAAAGCCTTGTTATAGATTTATTGAATGGAACACAAAACTCAACATAAGATACTTATTCCATTTTGTTATTACTGTGTATTTTTATATGGTATTTTTTGACATTATATTTTATTCATAAAGAAGGCTTCAGAATTCATTATTCTGCTGGAGTCCTGTTACCAGAAAGCACAATGAAAAGTGCATGATAGAGTGATGTTTTTGCTGAGGTGGATTTCCGTGACAGATCTGCAACATATTTGCTATGGATTCAGCTGCAGTTTTTACCCGTCTCAATGAAATCTGCATGAAAATCTGTTTGTAAATCCACAACTGGTTCATGTATCCGCACGTGGCAGATTTTGTTGCAGAAACTTCTACGACTGAAAATCTGTTCCATCTGTGAAGAAGGTTGTTTTGAAGGCTAGACCACAGATTTCTGCACATCTTATTAGTCAAAGAACATTACCATAAAGAAAATTACCAAAAGATATTAAAAAAAAAGTCTTTTCAATATAGATTTAAAGGGATCCTATCATACAAACCTTTTTTTTTTTTTTTGTGCAGTTGGCTTTGCTCTAGGCCCGAGGCCTAGAAATTAGAAGACACCGCTGGAAGAAGACTCAGGAAGACCTTGTTTCAGACGAAGATGGAGGCAGCGCTGGAGAGTTCTCTCGCAGCATTGGGGCCGCCCCCAGTGCTGTTTGAGCACTGGGGCCCGCCTCCAGTGCTGCGAAAGAACTCATTTACACACCGACAAAAAATGGGATTTTAGGTGAATAGAGGCATGGAGAAGACAACGAAAAGTAGGAGATGAATAGCCGTTCCGACGTGTTAGTTAGAAAAAAAGAAAAGGTTTGAAAGATAGGATCCCTTTAACTGTTAAATGTTAAAAACTCTTTTTTAAACAACTAATATTCTAAAAGCCATTCCTTTAATATGTACCTATATATGAATTTCACTATAGGGCTCTGATTATTGAAGCCGGTAACTTGTACAACATCTCCAAGCCGGTACCTAAAATACAAAGAATTGCAATGATATAAAAAGGATGAAAAAAAAAAAAACTGTAAAAGAAAACATTGAAATGGAAGAAATAAAGATGACACTGAAACGATGCCACTCTATCATCTGGGTGGAGTACACAGGTCTGTTGTGTATGACCATTATGACTAGACACATGACGGTTATAGGAAAGATCACCGCTGAATATATTCCAGTTTGACCCAGAGCATTTCTAAGAAAAGAAAATGTCATAAGCAGGCTGCTTAACTTCCTTCTAGTCTTCCTCAGATATAATAATACATATTGACAAAGAACCAAGGCCTCATATCTAAAAGCTGGTGCAAACAAAAGGTGATGAAGTAGCTTACATAACCCAATCAGACTGCAACTGTAAAGGGGTAATGCGAGGAATAATATTTTTCGGCAGTATATTTACTGCACCATATGAACAAACTAACAGTAAGCCCATAATGCTAAAATAGTAGTTACATACAAAGTCCTATAGACTCTGCTCAGTATAGAGTATGATTTTACAGGTATGCTATCATTGCACTGAAACAATGCGGAAAAATAGCCTGGGGATTTCATTGCAGAAATATTGTGGATTTGCTGCAGATTTTGCCTTATACATTTCATATGATGAAATCCACAGAACAGATATTCAGCATATAATTGACATGCTGGAGATGTAACATCCACAAGACAAGACAACCCTGTATGCCCAATTACAGCTTAAGGACATTAGACAATAGGTTCACTACTATGAGCTAGAACCGAGAGCCATTCTCTAGAAACATCTCATGCTTGGATGTATTTGAGCCAATCCTTTATTACATGATCGGCCTCTCATTCATGTTTTCCTACATTTCCTCTGCAAAGGTTGCGGTAAAAGAAATGCCTGGCGGGCGGATGGTGCCATCACAGCCTTTTTCATAGTTTTTTTTTTACATACGTTTAAAAACATGCTTACTCACCTGTAAAGTCCATCTCTGTTACTTATAACCAGCTCATAGGCTTTGTCTTCACTCAGATCTTGTATACACAATGTAAGTGGCTGTTCCTGCTCGCTCAGTTCCACAGGTATGAACTCAAAGAATACAGATCTGGGACACAGTACGTACCGGGGGACTTCTTCTAGTGGCCAAAGATTTACTCCACAAAGGCCTAGGGAATACAAAAATATATCAGAATTGCAACATAACAGAACTAGAATTGAAGGAATGAAAAAATTATCAGCAGATGATAAATTACCATATGGTAAATGGAAATTGCTATAAATACATTAGGATAAATTAGATGAACCCGTTGTAAAGCAAATCCGTACCTTCTGCTGCACAATATGTGGGAGAATAAACTGGAATCCCCTGGCATACAGTGTCCTGAAGAATGTGCCGATCCAGGTCACTGCCTCCACTCTCGACAGCCAAAATCACCCGTAACTTAGGCCACAACCTCTTTACAATACCAGTAAACCCTTCTTGGAACTGAGAACGTAGGTCTGCAGCTCGGGATGCATCGGGGACAAGCATGTCTTCTATTTGCTTTCTGGTTTCTAGAGGAACCTTACATTCTGAACCGAGACGTCCTTTCTGAATATCAGTAACCAAAGACACCCAACAATCCTCCAAGACGGAGAAGACATAGCGAAGGTGCCAGAAGAAGTTGGCTTCAAGCATGCTTAGATCAGGAGTTCTGAGTGAGAAGAGAAGCTGAGTGTAAAGTATGTCATCATAAGACATGGTGGGATGCACTGGTACTGGAGGAGCGTAAATGTCCTTTGTAACATTCGATGAGAAAGTAGATGGATATGGAACGATGGGAATCCCAGCCTCAGACCGCTGGATAGTAGATGGAAATGTAAACTTGAAGACATTTTCCAAAGCTCCGGGGAAAGTGGTGTTAATGATTTCCAGATATACAGCTCTTCCCTAGAATATGGGACAGCAGTTAAGAAACAATATGGACAATGTACTGACTATGTAAAATAAAAAAAAATAACAGAATCTCATTGTGTCCTCCAACATGCAATGCATTTTATAAAGCTTCTGTAGGCAAAGGCCACACAGAACAGGTCTACTGTGAAATGTCCACAGCAAATATCCTGAATTGGATCTGACTGCGCCAAAACCCCTCCCAAAAAAAGCAGTTAAAGGCCAGGGCCCCACGTGGAGTTTTTGCCGAGCCATTTTACAATCCCTGCAAAGTGGATGGGATTCTAGCGAATCCCATCCCCACATTGCAGAAAAATATGCATAGAGGACACGCTGTGATTTTGGAAATTGCAGCATGACAATTATAATTACAGAAACGCCAGCAGTTTCTCTACAGATATGAACAGCAGTGAGGGAAAATCCTTAATGCGTTGCCACCGCGGTTTTTCCTGCAGTCTGCTACGTGGGGTCTTAGCCACATATTGTGAGCTCACAACCCACAGCACAAGCCAATATAACCTGTACTTTTTTTTCTGCTATGTGTAATTCATTTTGACTTACTTTTATTTTTAAACCCCCTAGGGGTCTTGAACTCCAGGATATCTGAACACTAATATAGCATACTGCAATGCATTTCAAAACCCCTATTTTGTTCCAGGGGACGGTGATCCACACCAAAATGACGGTGGCAAATTTGTGCCTAGGTCATAGTTACATGCATCCATTGCAGCTGATAAACTTGACCCATCCATACTGAACTGGCCTAAAGGGTTAACCTATAATATACTCATATCTGCTCTTGGAACAACCTCCTAGCATATAACTATACAGGGTACTGCCACATCATATCCCTCTATAAAATGTTCTGGAACTGCATTACCCCACAACTAGAGACTGGCTGACAATACATATAATATGTTCCCATGCTTCCCAATGAAGCTACAGACTGAGAAGACATTATTTTATACTATAGGAGATACCTGAAGGAAACATTCAGTTGCACTGTTGTTACTCATAGGGACCATGGAACGCTTTCCAGAGGTTCCTGTAGTTGCTACTAAAACAGAGGGTCTTCCCGGCACCAGTATGTTTTCTTCCCCCTGTGATGTGCGCTGTAAATAGTCCTTATAGTCACCATACTGAGTCAGAGGGTGTTTCTTCTGAAATGAGGACACATCTGCAGGAATGAAATTACAGTTTTACCATATGTGAGCAGTATTAGAGACACTAAAGAACTTAAAGGGTACCTGATTGAAACATGTGCAGGGTCTTGTTGGGCAATCTATTCTATGACTGTATAACCCTTCATAAATGGTGTGTCCTATCCCTTTCACTGCTGCTAATACCCCCATTATGGCGGCATCATATCATACTTTTCTCCATGATGCTGTGGGAGTGTATGATAAGGATCAGTTTGCCTTCCTCCACTATCCATTATTGGTTTTGTTATATGTAAGTTTTTTCAGGCAGAAAACAACTATTTAAAACAAAGTGAATGAGGCTAGGTTCACACCGGCACTTAAACTCCATTTGGGGTTTCCTTCCCCGAACCCATTTAAAAAATGTGGAGAGAAAAGCACTGCATGCAGCATTTTTTTCTCTGCATTTTCCCCCATTTTCAGGAGGAAATCGGGCGGATCCCTTCATAGTCTATGGAGTCCGTGGGTTTCCGCAGGTAACTGGGTTTTTTTTAGGAAGATTAGGTTTCGCAGGTGTGAACCTAGCGTTACATGTTTATCCAGAATCACATGCTCTATTAAGTCAGACTAAGTTGTCTGAGAAGTTAGTGACCATTTAAAAGTTACCCCAAGCAAAAAAATAAAACCCACCAGATCTAATTGTCAAATAAGACTTGTATGCCACTTTTTTGGTGAAACCAGGGTCAGAACTTTAGATCATTTGGGTAGTAAATCTTCCTGCATGTCTTGAGCCTGACTAGATTACTCCCACTTCTTATCTTCATTGTATATCATCATACCTCACCTCACCCTTTTATTCCCAAACTCTGTAAAAGTCTTTTTACAAACTAATAGCAACACCTGAATAGCCTTATTAAAGGCTATTCAGGCATATATTTAGCTCATAACCTGTATATCTGGTGTAGAGCCCCTTTAAATTGAGCCAGAATTGTTTGTCACTATTTTGGCACATTTTAAGGCACGTTTCCATTTTCTGAGAATCTACATCCACATGTTTAGCATGTCAAAAATTTTTAAACATTGATCCATGTTTACCAACGCCAAATCGTAATCACAATAGTAAACCTGGGCCACAGTCTGCAGCTGTATCAGCAGGGGCTCTCTTGGCAGTAGGAGATTATAAGGGCGCCATCAGAGGCATAACTTGAAGGTCCTGAATAGAGATGAGCGAACACTAAAATGTTCGAGGTTCGAAATTCGATTCGAACAGCCGCTCACTCTTCGAGTGTTCGAATGGGTTTCGAACCCCATTATAGTCTATGGGGAACATAAACTCGTTAAGGGGGAAACCCAAATTCGTGTCTGGAGGGTCACCAAGTCCACTATGACACCCCAGGAAATGATACCAACACCCTGGAATGACACTGGGACAGCAGGGGAAGCATGTCTGGGGGCATAAAAGTCACTTTATTTCATGGAAATCCCTGTCAGTTTGCGATTTTCGCAAGCTAACTTTTCCCCATAGAAATGCATTGGCCAGTGCTGATTGGCCAGAGTACGGAACTCGACCAATCAGCGCTGGCTCTGCTGGAGGAGGCGGAGTCTAAGATCGCTCCACACCAGTCTCCATTCAGGTCCGACCTTAGACTCCGCCTCCTCCGGCAGAGCCAGCGCTGATTGGCCGAAGGCTGGCCAATGCATTCCTATGCGAATGCAGAGACTTAGCAGTGCTGAGTCAGTTTTGCTCAACTACACATCTGATGCACACTCGGCACTGCTACATCAGATGTAGCAATCTGATGTAGCAGAGCCGAGGGTGCACTAGAACCCCTGTGCAAACTCAGTTCACGCTAATAGAATGCATTGGCCAGCGCTGATTGGCCAATGCATTCTATTAGCCCAATGAAGTAGAGCTGAATGTGTGTGCTAAGCACACACATTCAGCACTGCTTCATCACGCCAATACAATGCATTAGCCAGTGCTGATTGGCCAGAGTACGGAATTCGGCCAATCAGCGCTGGCTCTGCTGGAGGAGGCGGAGTCTAAGGTCGGACCTGAATGGAGACTGGTGTGGAGCGATCTTAGACTCCGCCTCCTCCAGCAGAGCCAGCGCTGATTGGCCGAATTCCGTACTCTGGCCAATCAGCGCTGGCCAATGCATTCTATTAGCCCGATGAAGTAGAGCTGAATGTGTGTGCTAAGCACACACATTCAGCACTGCTTCATCACGCCAATACAATGCATTAGCCAGCTACATCAGAGCCGAGGGTGCGCTTGAACCCTTGTGCACACTCTGCTTCATCAAGCTAATAGAATGCATTGGCCAGCACTGATTGGCCAGAGTACGGAATTCGGCCAATCAGCGCTGGCCAATGCATCCCTATGGGAAAAAGTTTATCTCACAAAAATCACAATTACACACCCGATAGAGCCCCAAAAAGTTATTTTTAATAACATTCCCCCCTAAATAAAGGTTATCCCTAGCTATCCCTGCCTGTACAGCTATCCCTGTCTCATAGTCACAAAGTTCACATTCTCATATGACCCGGATTTGAAATCCACTATTCGTCTAAAATGGAGGTCACCTGATTTCGGCAGCCAATGACTTTTTCCAATTTTTTTCAATGCCCCCAGTGTCGTAGTTCCTGTCCCACCTCCCCTGCGCTGTTATTGGTGCAAAAAAGGCGCCAGGGAAGGTGGGAGGGGAATCGAATTTTGGCGCACTTTACCACGCGGTGTTCGATTCGATTCGAACATGGCGAACACCCTGATATCCGATCGAACATGTGTTCGATAGAACACTGTTCGCTCATCTCTAGTCCTGAACTTTTATGCAAAATCTGTAACAAGGTCTCCACCTACTATGTAACAATTGCAATACAGTGGACTCAAAAGTTACAATGGCCTATTGATACAATATTTTCAGCATGCAATCTTCTTGTATGCCACTTTTTTGGTGAAACCAGGGTCAGAACTTTAGCTCATTTGAGTAGTAAATCTTCCTGCATGTCTTGAGCCTGACTAGATAACTCCCACTGCTTATCTTCATTGTATATCATCATACCTCACCCTTTTATTCCCAAACTCTGCAATTAACTTTTTTTCAATCTTCTCATGGTGCTTTAGACAATCTTAGTGTACACGTAGCATGGCAGAGACCAGGAGGTCTCCCTGTTAAATAATATTGGTCATACATATGTGCTACCAATGAGAAGTCAAGTACAGCACTTGGCTATCACACAGAAATGAACAGAGTGTCAGCATGCATGCGTGATCCATTCAAACAAGGAGACTCAGGACCCCTGTTCTCATGATCAGCCATTTACTCCCTATCCGATTAAGAGGGAACAAGTGTTGTATGTGGTACAACTCTCTCCACATGTCTTTAGGGTAAATGTATATCTCATAAAGGAATAATGCCGTGGCTCTATTTCTTTGATCTGTTTGCTCCCTCTGTAATTCCTTCTGGAAATGAATTTCTTACACAATATGACACTCTCCGAACCATGATGATAGTGTAAGTAAATGCAGTAATATATGTATTATAGATCTGCCTGGTTATTAATGACCTGCCTAACTGAGCACATAGAGGAACTATTTTAATCAGTAACATATGACAAATACCAATTTCACAAATAGTCTGGGCTATGACTGTACTTACCATGCAAGTCTCTGAAATTGTATTTCAGGCCATACTCTGTGTTTTTATGTTTGGCCAAGGATCCCAGTATTAGTTTCTGCTGTAAGTCCCGAGCATTACATGTATCCTGCTCCAAGTTCTTAGTGTGTTTCTTTCTGGACAGAACCTTGAGGCTCCTCCCACGCTGCAACCCGGCCATCCATCGATATACTCTCTTCCCACTCCATAGGAGAAGTAGAAGGAGACTCACGAAGCTCACCACGGTAATAATCCAAAAATACATTGTCCTAAATAGCAAAACTGTGAGAATTAGACATAGTTCTGAAACCGACATCCAAGAAGCCCAATAAAGACATTTTGTATATGGCTATTGCCCTGTATTGTCACAATTTCAACACAAAGGGGAAAATTTATTAAGATTTTAACAGTCTTAATACAAGCTCCAACTGGCGCTGGCAACTGAGATTTATGAAGAGGTATGGCCATATATCACATATTGTCGAGTGTTGCTGCCACCGCTTTCAATCTTTGCAGTGCAACCTGTAGGTGGGCCAAAGAAAGACCACTAATTTCAGGTGGTTTATGCCTGCAGGATATTCTGGGGTGCATTTGTGCTATGTGGCCTGGTTTTAGAAAAATAGGAAAAGTCCACATAGAGGCCCAGATTTACTAATAGTTAGGCAATGCAAAATTTGCCAGATTTATCAGTGACACATGCTGAATGATAAATCAGGCGTATTTTAGATAAACTAGGCTGCATTTATACCACCTTTTAGATGGCTTAAATGGGCTCTATCAGCAGATTTACGGGTTATGAGCTAAAGATATGCCTGAATAGCCTTTAAAGCAGCTCTATCAGCAAAATTATGCTGATAGAGTCCCACATATGCGTGAATAGCCTTTAAAAAGGCTATTCAGGCACCGGTAAAGTTATATTAAACTACCCGACTAAATGACGCGGGTGCATGCGCAGTAGTAGAAGCAGCATGCTACTGCGCATGCACCCGCGCCATTTTTTATCAATGTCAGTTTGCGAGTTAGACGGGACCCGAGGACATCGCTGGAAGAGGAGGCGTGGCTGAAGATAACGTCGGACCCTGGATGCCCGCCCCCCGTGCACATTCGGTAAGTTGAACATATTCTTTTTAGGGTTTTATTTTAAAACGGGGGGTAGTTTAATATAACTTTTACGGTGCCTGAATAGCCTTTTTAAAGGGTATTCACGCATATGTGGGGCTCTATCAGCATGATTTTGCTGATAGAGCCCCTTTAAAAAGGCTATTCAGGTGCTGCTATTAATGAGTAAAAAGACCCCCCATTTTTATTAAATACCTTGGTAATCGATATGTAAATGAGCTTGATCGTGCACAGTGGGTGTGTCGTGCACCCCTTAGCGTCATAGCTTCTGCACGCCCACCGCTGCCTCTAATCCCCCCCCCCCCCCTCCTGCTTATTCACAGCGGTTCCTATTGAAAGCACCCGCACTACTGAGCATGCTTCAGCTCGCAATGTTCTCTATCGGAAAATGGCGCTAGAGCGTGCGCAGTAGCTTGCCGGAGGGAGAGCTACTGCGCACGCTTTCAAAAGGCAATTAATAATAACGGAGGGGAGGGGGTCTTTTTACAAACTAATAGCAGCACCTGAATAGCCTTGTTAAAGGCTATTCAGGCATATATTTAGCTCATAACCTGTAAATTTGGTGTATCAGCAGGGGCTCTCTTGGCAGTAGAATATTATAGGGGCACCATCAGAGGCATAACTTGAAGGTCCTGAACTTTTATGCAATATCTCTAACAAGGTCCCCACCTACTATGTAACAATTACAATACAGTGGACTCAAAAGTTACAATGGCTTATTGATACAATATTTTCAGCATGCAATCTTCTTCTACTTCCGGTGCCGGGTTCAAACTTCTAGCCCTCGGGAAGAGCAGACTACACATGCCCACAAGCCACAAGAAAATTGCCGCTTACTTACTGTGTAAGTGGCTATTTTTCTTGTGGCCGCGGGCATGCGCAGTCGGCTCTGCCCAATGCCTAGAAGTTTGAACCCGGCTCTGGAAGAAGACGCGCAGAGAGGCCGTTCCCGAATAAGATGGAGGCGGCGTTGGAAATTTCTCTCACAGCACTGGGGACGCCCCCAGTGCTGCGAGAGAACTAATTTGCATACAGACGGAAACCGGTATTTCTACCTAACGGCGGCGCAGAGAAGACATCTAAAAGTTGGAGAATAGCCTTTCTTAAAGCTATTCCTACATGTGATCGACAAAAAATGTGATTTTAAGAATCCCTTAAAGGGTATGTTCACACTGCAGTAATGAAGAGAAATCTGAGGCGAACATCCAACTCAGGTTCCTTTTCATTTTCCACCTCCCAATTAGATGAATGGGCCTAATTAATGGGGAGCCTCGAGCCAAGGCAATATACACTCACCGGCCACTTTATTAGGTACACCATGCTAGTAACGGGTTGGACCCCCTTTTGCCTTCAGAACTGCCTCAATTCTTCGTGGCATAGATTCAACAAGGTGCTGGAAGCATTCCTCAGAGATTTTGGTCCATATTGACATGATGGCATCACACAGTTGCCGCAGATTTGTCGGCTGCACATCCATGATGCGAATCTCCCGTTCCACCACATCCCAAAGATGCTCCTCTATTGGATTGAGATCTGGTGACTGTGGAGGCCATTGGAGTACAGTGAACTCATTGTCATGTTCAAGAAACCAGTCTGAGATGATTCCAGCTTTATGACATGGCGCATTATCCTGCTGAAAGTAGCCATCAGATGTTGGGTACATTGTGGTCATAAAGGGATGGACATGGTCAGCAACAATACTCAGGTAGGCTTTGGCGTTGCAACGATGCTCAATTGGTACCAAGGGGCCCAAAGAGTGCCAAGAAAATATTCCCCACACCATGACACCACCACCACCAGCCTGAACCGTTGATACAAGGCAGGATGGATCCATGCTTTCATGTTGTTGACGCCAAATTCTGACCCTACCATCCGAATGTCGCAGCAGAAATCGAGACTCATCAGACCAGGCAACGTTTTTCCAATCTTCAATTGTCCAATTTAGATGAGCTTGTGCAAATTGTAGCCTCAGTTTCCTGTTCTTAGCTGAAAGGAGTGGCACCCGGTGTGGTCTTCTGCTGCTGTAGCCCATCTGCCTCAAAGTTCGACGTACTGTGCGTTCAGAGATGCTCTTCTGGCTACCTTGGTTGTAACGGGTGGCTATTTGAGTCACTGTTGCCTTTCTATCAGCTCGAACCAGTCTGGCCATTCTCCTCTGACCTCTGGCATCAACAACGCATTTCCGCCCACAGAACTGCCGCTCACTGAATGTTTTTTCTTTTTCGGACCATTCTCTGTAAACCCTAGAGATGGTTGTGCGTGAAAATCCCAGTAGATCAGCAGTTTCTGAAATACTCAGACCAGCCCTTCTGGCACCAACAACCATGCCACGTTCAAAGGCACTCAAATCACCTTTCTTCCCCATACTGATGCTCGGTTTGAACTGCAGGAGATTGTCTTGACCATGTCTACATGCCTAAATGCACTGAGTTGCCGCCATATGATTGGCTGATTAGAAATTAAGTGTTAACGAGCAGTTGGACAGGTGTACCTAATAAAGTGGCCGGTGAGTGTAGAATAGGGTGTATATATTTATTGTCCTGCTGTGATCTCCCATTGAAAATAAGGAATCTGCCCCCAAATCAAAGACAAACGGGGACACAAGACTCAACATACAATGCCTGGCTGGAGGTTCCAACAGATTACTACTGATAAAACCCCTGTATTAGGCCGCATTCACACAACCAATTTCACCTATGAAACTCTGTCCGGGTGTGTGCTGAATTTACCTGCCTGAACATCATGCAAGGAGAGGGCCTCCTAGCATTATAGTTATCTATGATGGTAAGGGTCTCTGCCTGCCAGCATTATACTGTCCTGTACTATATTCACTATAGGATAGTATGTCGCTGGAAGGCAGGGACTACCAGCAGCATAGACCACTACAATGTTAGGAGTAACTCTCCTGCCATAAAGTGCATACCGAAAAATCTGGCAAACACATGGACAGTTTCACAGACATCATTGAAGTGCATGCACTGACTGGCTGACACTATAGTGCAGTACTACATGTTCTTCTCTCTACCTGTGTCAGGACAAGCTGGTCCATTGGACACAAGGTAAGGACTCCATGTTATTTTTCAGATACAGCATATACTATTCAGGATCCTAAAAAAATCCTGTCACCATAATAGAAAGTGATTTACAGACCCCTCTTCCTGACTTTTATGTGTAAGAATTTGCTAAACCTATATTAGTTATCTGAAGATACTAATTTTTTTTTATTTTATAGAGTTGTGGTCTAGTCAGGGGTGAACCTGCCCCTCTCGCCGCCCGAAGCGAACGACAGAAAGCCGCCGCCCCCCCCCCCCCCCGGAGGAGGGGGCGTGGAGGAGCAGAGGGGGCATGGCTTAGCGAAGGGGCGTGGCTTAGCACCGTTCGCAGGCACAGAGAAGACCTGCTCTCTGCCTGAGCGTGAGGTTGCCGGAGCAGCGCTGCTTCAGCGGCCTCCCCAATCCACCGCTCCGTGCTAAGCCAGTCCAGGACAGCTTGTCCTGGACTGGCTTAGGTAAGAAAAAATGCCGCCCTCCCTGGGGCCCTGACATAGCGCCGCCTGAAGCGCTCGCTTCAGGTCGCCTCATGGGAGGTGCGGCGCTGGGTCTAGTTATAGTTGCCTGGACCACCCCTTTAAGGACACATTGATCCAGGGTTTTATACTGACTGCCAGATTGAAGTCGGGAAGGGAATTTTCCCCCTGAATTGGCATGAGCCTCATGGTGTTTTTTGCCTTCCTCTGAATCAACACTGTAAGGTATTGTAGGGTAATAGGTTGGACTTGACGGACTGATGTCTTCATCTAGCCTCAGTTAATATGTAACTATGTATGTCCTGGAACCAATAAGTAGGGCATAAATGTGACTGCTACATCAGCACACTTTCTAGATTTACACCCCTGGGCGCCATCAGAATTTGTGACGAGTCTTGCATGGTCTGCATCTAGAATATCCTTGGAGCCTGGTTCATAAAACTAGGGGCAATAATTCATGAACAGTTATCTGTCAATGGGTCTCTATTCCTTTTGACGAAGGTTTTCTGGGTTTGATGTAATCCCAGATCATGTCACTAGGTTTCTAGAAACCAAGAATTGATCTACAGGTAGATACCTTACTAAAGGTGGTGCTAGAGCAAGTTCCCCTTTTTACCCCAAGGAGGATGTAAATTATATTTACAAATTTAGCAGCTTTACGATCCCTGATCCTGGGAACGTTAACCCTCCTTCTCAGGCCAGGTTCACACCCGCACCCCATGTCCGTTCAGGGATTCTGTTCCCCATTCTGTCTTTTCGGGGCACAAACCCTGCAGACATTAAAGTGGGGTTCTGCTTGTTAAAGCAGATTAGGTTTCCATTAGTGGGCTCCCCAAGCAGACCCCATGAATGGAAACCCAAAGGCAGGTGTAAACCTAGTGTCAGGTATCACATGGATAAAACACACCACCACTCCCCTAACCTGGCAAGTGGCCACAAGGGCACCTCCAGCAGCTGAGCATGGTGCTAGGTAGGGCAGTCCTACTTGGTTTGGGACTTGCACAGACTTCCTATGTTATTACTGGCTGAACCATTACCCGGATACCACCGTCACTTACACACATTCCTATGTACTCCATGATAAGCAGCAGGACATGGCTGAGGCTGCTACTAGTCACCCCTCACACCTCTCTGCCCCGCTCCTATGTACTCCATGATAAGCAGCAGGACATGGCTGAGGCTGCTACTAGTGACCCCTCACACCTCACTGCCCGCTTCTCAGACCCTCACCCACATTCCAGTCACAGTTATCACTTACTTCCCTCTTCATAACATTGAGACTGCGGGAGGGTAACCACGCCCTCTTGTGGCACGTGCTAGGGATGGCAGCCAATGAGAGGAAAGGTTCCTATAAGAAGCCATGCTTGTTTAGGGCAGGATACTTCTGTGCTACTACTCCGTAGACTTTCATGAGGAGCCATGTTTGTTGATGGCAGACTCCAAGGAATCTTTGTTTACTTTGCTCAGATTAAGCACACTTAATCTTGAAGCTGCCAGGGTTGGGGTGTTGAGCAGGTTTCATTTCCTGAGGTATTATTCTTGGCACACGGCAGCTACTGCATTCCGCACAGATAGCTACGCGCATGACGTATTGTGTCTTCCCTGTTGTGGCCACTAGGTGTCCTCAGCTGTCAGCTCCTGCCTAGTGAACAGCAATGTGACAAGGCAGTGTAAGGGACTGACCAGAGGAACAGCAGAGGACAAGGACTTATAGCACAGTTATCATTCTGCTTATTTATAGCACCATCAAGTCATGTCACAATTGTATTTCTACATACAGACACATCTGAATAATAAAAAAGTGTTTTGTATTTCTGGTTACTGGCTTCCTGTATTGCAATAGTATGTTATAGCCAGGGTGGATGCGTCATTTCAGGGACACCAGGCAAAATTATGTCTGAGGGCTCATCTAGAGGAAATGTTTAGGCCATGCTCCCTATTTACTAACACTATCACCACCACCAGGGCCCCTCATGCCATAGTGCCCCCTTTACTAGCCCCACATGGTATAAAATAATCCTTTAATAGTCCCACCATGGGGAAATTCAGTGTGTGTCAGGATTGATAATGCAATAATAGTACAAGAAAACACATACAAAGCTCAGAATAGAAGGTAAAAAAAAAAAAAGGTCCCTTTTACATTACTTACTTACTTACTTACGCACACCGCCAAACAGTGATATGTTAGGATTACCGATAGGGAATTTACATAGTGAGCCCTACTTGGAACAGTGCTGGCAATATCTTTAGGGTGCTGCACAGTGTGATGGCGCTAAACAAGTATACAAAATAAATTCTTCAGCATTAGACAAATAGACATGTCTGCCCCCTAGCTATAGCAACAAGAAGAGAGATTCCAAAAATGGGTACACAGAAGATTATTAAAGGGGCTCTATCAGCAAAATCAGGCTGATAGAGCCCCACATATGCGTGAATAGCCTTTAAAAAGGCTATTCAGGCACCGTAAGAGTTATATTAAACTCCCCCCCCCCCCCCCCCGTTTTAAAATAATACCCTAAAAAAGAATCTGATCTACTTACCGAACATGCACTGTGGGCGGGCATTCAGGGTGCGCCGTCTTCTTCATCCACGCCTCCTCTTCCACCGATGTCCTCGGGTCCCACCCTCCTCCGGCGCTCTCGAACCGACATTGATTTAAAAAAAATGGCCTGGGCGCATGCACAGTAGAGGCCGCATGCTACTGCGCATGTGCCCAGGTCATTTTTTTTTTTTTTTTTAATCAATGTCCGTTCACGAGCGCCGGAGGAGGACGGGACCGGAGGAAGAAGAGGCGTGGATGAAGATGAAGACACACCATGAATGCCCGCCCAGCGTGCACGATCCGTAAGTAGAACATATTCTTTTTTTAGGGTATTATTTTAAAACGGGGGGGGGGGGGGTGTTTAGTTTAATACAACTTTTACAGTGCCTGAATAGCCTTTTTAAAGGCTGTTCACGCATATGTGGGGCTCTATCAGCCTGATTTTGTTGATAGAGCCCCTTTAATGAATATGGCTCAGAATACTGGCCTTAATAGACAACTTTATCATTTGAATTCCTTGGAGCCCTGATGCGAAAAGCACAACCCCAAATTTTTGTTGGGCCACACACCTATTAGTAAAGCCTTCTTTCTTTGGGGGCCACGATATACCCACTTTTTGTGACTAGACCAGTAGTCACATATAACATGAATTGAGAGCCCAGAGGATACAGGAATATTCCACCATACCTGGGAGATTTTTCCAGTATTCTGGAACTCCAGAACGTCACCCGTTTTTAGTGGGAGCCTCCCGGACGTTTGAGTCTAACATACATTTATTAAAGAGGTTTCCAGGATTAGGACAGCCCATCCTCATCAATGCATCCAAGACATAACACCATCCACTGTGTAACAGATAGATAGGATATTGCAGCTCAGTGCAATTCACTTGAATTGATGATTCTTCCAGAAGTTCTAGGAAGTAGCCTCAAAAAAAGAGAAGAACACCCAGAGGAGTGGTCAAGTCTCTTTAGCCAGGTGGAACCCTCCTGTATCCTCAGGGTTCTCTGCTATATTGGACGATCACACTAGCAGTCACATCACAAATAAAGGCCAGAACATTGGCATGTCCACATTACACAAAAGGGTCATGTCATAACTCAAAAGAGCAGCATGACCTTGGAAAAAAAAAATCACAACTGACACCCCAGAAAAAAACATTGGCAAGTATACTTTACTGAATAAAGTAAAGTTACAGCCCCCTTTACATACTTTCGGGCCAGATGTTTACTCAGCTCAACCCGTTTCTTAACATCCCTCCACTTCTGTACATAAATGCAGTTACTGTCCAAACACGTGGTGGCACCCCGCGTGTATGGAGATGCTCAGAGATGTGACAACTCCTCCACTTGTTTAGAGAATCTTCTGCATTTTCCAGAAAAGTTGGCAAGAAAATGCTATCGTCAGAGCTCATTCACATTATACAGCAAACCTGTGCGGGGAAAACACGCCAAATCTGTTACAGTAGTGCATGTGTGGGGAAGATTTAAATCCGTTTTCCAGGATGTAATTAGGAAAACAATGCCTCTTTTTACCTCTTGGCAAACAGTACTATGCGCCAAACTTCTCGTAGCAGAGCTGTGGCTTACACTCGGTTCACATCTAGACTTGTCACTCCGTATGTGGATTCTGTTCCCCTCTACATAAGCAGCACTTTTCTCCCCACTTTTTTTTTGCCCTTTTCCGGCAGAAACCAGGTTTCTATGGGGTCCGCAGGTTTCCTAAGGTAGCTGCTTTTTAATGTGGATTAGGTTTCTGTTCGGGGAGTCTCCAAGCGAACCCCCCGAACAGAAACTTGTGTGCAGATGTGAACCAAGCCTTATACATTGAGGGTCAGTTCACACTTGCGCCTGGTGTCCGGTTTGTGCATTCTGTTGGGTTTCCGTCTTCAGCCCCGGTGACATTGGACAGGGGACGGAAACCCGGCGGTCAGTTTTAAAACCCATTCACTTGAATGGGTTTGTAAAGGTGAATGCCCGTGTCCGCCTGTGGCCTGACCGCGTGGAAACCGTTTTTTAACCAGACACAAAATCATGCATGTGTCTTCAAGACTGTTGGAAAACCATTCCAGGTGACTACCCTGTAAAGCTGACCAAAAGAATGCCATGTACAAAGCGGTCATCATAGCAAAGGGGGACTACTTTAATGAATCTAAAACATAAAACACATTCTGGATTGGTTAACACACTTTTTTTTTTAAACTAAAACCCTTCATTCCATAGGCGATCCTTCATAGTTTTAATGGCTTCAATATAAATCTACAATGTACAAAATAAGTAAATAAGAAATGGAATGCAAGGATGTGTCCAAAGCTTTGACTGGTACTGTATATATATTATATATAGACCTTTCTGTGAATGGAAAAATACAAAGTACTCGGTTAAATAACAACAAAAATGTAACCAATTGTTTATTTTATAATGGAAAATACATTTTATTTCCAAAATAAGAGTCACAGATGCACAAAACACACAATGTAATTTGCTGAATAAAAGAGTAACTATAGAACAGGGAAATACACATAACGGCAAGGATCAGGCAAACATAATAGGGATTTTAGGAAGCAGATATCTTTCAAACATTCAAGAAAAAAAAATTATAAAGAAAATCCAAGAAATATTCCCTATGTTTTTCTTAGGAGGCTGTGGTGACCGGGTCGACCTCCCTTTACATGGCTATTAAAAAAAACAAAATAAATCAATACTACTATACTAACATTTGACCAAGTTATAGCTAATGAATAGCTTATTACTATTAAAGGTGGATGAAATTAAGGTGAATGAGGAATTTCTTAATAAACCTACTGTGTATTGACGAAATAGAAATACCTCTCCCTTCTATGAGGAATATCTATGTAATAGCGATGATATCCATTTTATAGTTTTCAAGTCTATTAAAAAAATGGCAATAAAATGAACATAACACACATAGTAATTATATATATATATATATATATATATATATATATATATATATATATATATATATATATATACATATAGTACTAAGAGATGGCCAGAAATTGATGTACCATATTAAGGGAGTAGGAGCCATTTTCTGCTTCTTTAAGGCACACCTACCACTTTACAGAAACAGCGGCAGGCGTTATAACTAAACAGGTTCACTGAGATATTGGCTTTTTCCATCCAACTTACAAATTTCTCTCCCTTGTGACCTTACATAAAAATCCAACATTCAAAAAAATCTTGTATCGTATATGGAGAGTTGCATTTAAAAAGATATATATGTACATATTTATACGTATGTCCTGAGTGCTGTAGTTAATTTTCTTATCAGTTTGTCTTTAAGATCTACTATAGTCTATCATTCTCTATATAACCATTGAACCGTGAGGATGCAATTGCTAAGTAGGTAATGAGTTTAAAGGGGTTGCCCAGTACGGATAACTCCTACCAATCTGAAGGGTCCCTCCACAATAAGAGGGTCTCGCCAGGGAAGTTGGCCAACTAGTGTTCATTGCTCCAACAGTGATTCTACAGGAGAAATTGGGCGATTCTCCGCTCTGCCTAAAAGAGGTGTGTAGACTGAATGGGATTTGGCTGTTTACTAATAAAAGAAAACTGCAGGCAAGTCACAGTTGCATCGAGATGAAAATTTCATTGCAGTCTATGATGGAAAAGTCATGTGTGACTGGAGATCAAATACAACAGGATTGGATTTTTTTGCAACCCTATTGCCACTTGTCAAATGCAAAGTCTCAATGTGACATTGGATTTCCTTCCACATGATAAAAGTTGCTGTGTAGACCGAACCTAATGCAGGAAACAACTTTAGGCTGGGGCCCCATGTTGCGGAAACGCAGCTTTTTTTGTTGCTTTTTTTAACCAAATGCAGGACTAGATTGAGCAGAAGTTGGAAGTATAAGAGATGTCTATATATTTCTAATTCCATTTGTAGCCACTCTTGGCTTTGGCTCAAAAAAACCGCACCAAAATCTGCGTTTCTGCAATGTGGGGCCTTAGCCTTAAAGAGGACCTTTCACCATATCTGGGCACATGCAGTGTTATATACTGCCGGAAAGCTGACAGTGCGCTGAATTCAGTGCACTGTCGGCTTTCCCGATCTGTGCCCGGTGTGAAGAGCTTACGGTCCGGTACCGTAGCTCTTCTATGGTCAGAAGGGTGTTTCTGACCATTAGCCAGAAACGTCCTTCTGCCTCGCGGCGCCTATCACGCTGTACTGTGGAGCGGGGAGGAACGCCCCCTCCCCTCCTGATAATGCTAGTCTATGGACGAGCGCTATGAGCAGAGGGAGGGGGCGTTCCTCCCCGCTCCACAGCACAGCGTGATAGGCGCCGCGAGGCAGAAGGACGTCTCTGGCTAATGGTCAGAAACGCCCTTCTGACCATAGAGCACTACGGTACCGGACCGTAAGCTCTTCACACCGGGCACAGATCGGGAAAGCCGACAGTGTGCTGAACTCAGCGCACTGTCAGCTTTCCGGCAGTATATAACACTGCCTGTGCCCGGATATGGTGAAAGGTCCTCTTTAAAGAGGACTTATCACCGTCTCTACCAAGTCCAGTTCTGCTCTAATTCCAATGCAGTTGCCATTTTCTCTATCCCCAGTTACTTTTGGTGCCTGTTCAGATAATCAGACTCTATACTGTCAAGTGGGTGGTCTTGGACAGACAAGGAGGCGTGATTCTTAGCAGAGACCCTCCACTTCTGATTGGACAGCTCTGAACACCCCCGTTTGTCTGTTCCTGCACAAGACTACAGACTTGACAATACAAAATCTAAGCATAACGTACAAAAAAGTAGCATCAATTAGAACGATGAGAGCTAGAGCAATAAATCCCAAACACAGAATCAATGGAGTGACACCTATTAAAGGTTGCAAAGAACTTGATTTGATGGAGGCGGTAAAAGGTTCAGCAAAGGAATAAGCTCGAAAATGAGAGATACATTATACAAGAGATGAGAAGTGGCCTCATTCTGACTTGAAGGAAATTTCCAGGACTTCCTGATAATTGACCTATAGTGTCACGATATGGCATGAACAACTAAGTTTATGGCCTTTTTTTTTTATTAATTAGAACAAAAATGTTAATACATTTTTTTATTATTATAATTGTACTGAATGTTAAGTAAAAAATAAAAAGAAAGGAGACGGATATAACAGATTGGAGAACTAATAAGGATTTAAATCCTCTGCTGAACCTATAACCAAAGTATTATATACATATAAACAGTAGCTAAAAAAAAATCTGAACAAGAACATGGTATATGGCAGAAGTGAAGGCTTATGATCTGGTTGGGTATGTGTAGGTGATAATTTGGCTGTTACCTGACTGCAAGAAAAAAAAATGCTTTGTAAAAGTGGTATTTGCCATAGAAAGTCCTTAAAAACACAAGAAGTGACAAAGGGAGCTCAAATCTAAGTCCAGAATTCCACATTTTGTAATAATCTTATAAAAGAAAGGCACGTACAAGAGTGTGTGGCATTTTCCTCAACCCCTACCCCCACTCAAAAAAAAAAAACTTAAAAAATTACTTTCAGGCCTTAGCGCTATAGGGCAGCAATCCAATATCAAAAATTATCTGCGGAAAATTAAAACATTTTTGTAAAAAGTGAAGTCTTAGGGGATATACACCAATTTTACTATCTATCTTCCTGGCAAAAGTCAGTTACCCGAAGGCCTAAATTCCCTGACTGACTTGCCCAGTGGCAGAGAGAATCTCCATATAAATTCAAATTTACAAAAATAAGGCCCTGTTCACACATGTTAATCATTACAATATTTCCTTCATGATTTGACCACCACGGTTGAAAACCAATGTCCAAATATTCAATAGATTCCAATAGGGTTTTCTGTTTTGATAAAGATAATCCGCCGTTTCCATGTCTGCCCTCGGATCAGTAGCAAGGACACAATACCAGCCAACCATGCTCAAACATGAACTCCACACGCAGCAACCAGAGCTGGACTATAATCGTACAGAGAGTAGATAAGGGGCAGAGTATATTGGCAGAAGTCGGACTATACAGGTGAAGGGGTTTACTTATATGACTACCTGTGTCTATATTACAGCATATGGACCTCATAGGGGACGAAGTCCCCTCTCTATGGGACAGACCTGTTCAAGCAGTTCCCACTCTAGCAAACTCAAGCCATCCCTCCGAATGGCTGCCCTGTAATACTACAGGAGAAATACCTGAGCAAAACTGGCGATAAGCTGACTGAACTGGAGGACAATCTGATTGTTAGATGGAGAACGTCTTTAAAACTAATGTTCCCACGACAGATTTTTTTTATTGAAACTAAAAATCAGAATCTGAGGCTGACCCTTGGATTTATCTGGGGAGAGTTTTAGAATTATGTAGGTGTCCCTAGAGATGAGTGAATTTTCAAAAATTCGATTTGGCAGCTCCATCGAATTTTCCAATACGATTCAATTTTATCCGAATTAATTTGCAACTAATCGTGTTAAAAAAAAAAAACAGCCATTTCCTGGTTGCAGCGATCCTGTATAGTGGTGTAGAACACAGTACCTTGCAGTAACACACATAGGGAGTCTGCTGTGGTTTTTAGTGATATCCTACTAGGGCATCTGATCTCGCCGCAGGAGGTGCAGAAGGGGACATGTAGCATGGCAGAACCCTTTGGATGCTGCGGTCATGTTTCCAAGGAGTCAACCGGAGGTTGTGGAGCCGGGTGTTAGCTGTCACTTACAGCTAACACCCGCTTGCCGTGGGCGGTCGCGAAGGTATTAAAGGGCTAGCTGCTGATTGGCTGCAGGCATGGTATTGTGAGTGATCCCACGTTCCCAGAGTTCCTTGCCCCATGTCCTAACATGTGCAGCAGCCATATTAGGAAAAAATGCGATTCGTTACCACAAAGCGTGAGGAAATATTTCCAGAAATTTGGATCGAAATCCATTTCGTTAGCTTCGATTCGCTCATCTCTAGGTGCCCCATCAGCTTAGCCCCTGGCATGAACACGCGATCATGTCTCCGTGTTTTTGAATGTGTGTGGTTTTCTTTGGAATGAGAAGTATATGATTGTATTTCCGTATACTGGCACACCAGATCTGGTTACCATGATGTGATCTAGCATATTTTATTCCAAAACACTATATTACTACATACTCTTCATGAGTCACTTTCTAGGTATGAAAAATATATATATTTTGTATGGCTTTTCTTATATAATATATAATAATGTGCAAAATGGATTTAAAGTCACAGTTGTGTTTCTGGTATATGAAAGAATTTAACAATTTGTCCCTTGTGACTACCTCCGCCAGAATTGGTGCATGCTGAGCGGTAGGCCTTATACCGCTGGTTTAAACCCAAACCTTTCCAGAACATGCAAAATTGGTTTCAATCTACTAAATGGGAGCAAAACAGTATGTACATCTTTACTATCCATGTTTTCCTTGTTCTAGGTCATCTAAAATGGAAAAAAATAAAAATAAAAGCACCTTTGCAATAGTCTTAATTGAAAATGCAGTTGTTCTATGTCTACAGCGCCTATGTGTCTCCATGGTAAGACTACCAACTCTGTACAGTCCGACCCTGTAGTTATACTGTCATCCATTAGTCCCCTCGGTTGCAAAAGGGGACCTGCGATATATTGCTAGTGTTGCGGGTAAATAGCGGCATTATTCTGCTGCAACTTCAATGTACACCTAAAAGAAACAAGGTCACAGGCAAACTTATGGAGCCACTGCAAAAATCGAACATGGTCCTAAAAGGAGCTTCCAAGGCAATATTTAATGTTGCTTGTGGCCATGTAGCCCAAACCTACAAGAACAATGTTCTGTAATAAGCCGAGGCCCCTAATTTTACCACAAAAACTGGGAAAACTTATTGACTTGAGTATAAGCTGAAAATTAAAAAATGACCAGATTTTTTGGGTGCAGTAGGTGCTGGGAAAGGGTAAGGGGGTGTTTTGGTTGTCTGTCTGCCCCTTCCCTGAGCTTGAGGACTGGGGTTTTTTTTTCTCCCACTTGGAATTCAGCCAGGCTGAATATAGGGGATCTGCAGTGCTCCTATTAACCCCTTCCCAAGAGAACAGGAGCACTGCAGATCCCCTATATTCAGTAGACACATGGCTACCTAATGTGTATGTGATTCACAGCCATTTTCTACTTTTATATGTATTCTAGGGAAAGGAGGGATTTAGAACTTTTATTTTATTTTTTTAAAGCTTTTTTTTTTCCCACTATTTTATGGGAGATTCTATACATTACTATTGCGGCTGGTCATAGGGTTTCAGAGGTTTGACCTGCAACTATTAGACATTTATGACATGTCCTGTTGATATTCAATAAATGTTGAAGATAGAAAACTCCTTTATTGTCAGTTATCGAATGTAAGAACTCTAGAGTCATCCTTTCCTGTGTGGCCGTCTGCTTACAGAAAATAATAGATTGTATTTAGGTGCACAACACACAGATATAAAAGGAAAGGGCTGAAAAGCGGCTATGTATTCCCCGGAAGTCAATATCACAAGTGTACTACGCATGGCTTGTGTATACTGCTTTAAGGATGATAAATACATTGATGTATATGGGAGTTTCCTTATACTCTAATGTGGTCCCAAAGGGATATTTTCGACCTTCCACCTATCTATACATAATCTGCAACTCCCTTTATCACATAAAGTATTCGCTATATATCTGGAAATAAAGAATGTTACACCTTAAAGCTAAACATATGGCTATTTTGCAATGTATAGGGTCAAGAAAACACGTTATTCAGAGTCCCATCAATTAACCAGGGCCGGGTTCAAGTCTACACTCAATCACTTCCACTTATTGGGCCCCTTTGTGACATAAGCTACTGGATTGACATTGCAAGGGCAATATAGATCAGTTAACAACTAGGCCTTAGGATTTCCGATTGTGTAGGGATAAACCCCTCTGTTAAGTAGCCTGAAAACAACCAATTGTAAATGGATCCATACATTGCTAGTAGAAATAACAGGACCAACACAACCCAGAGAAAAGATCCTCCAGAGTTGGTATTTCATGGTGAACACAAAAAGGCAAATAAAAAAAGTCATGGCAGAAGAGTTACCAGGGCTTCATTAAAGGGAGCCTGACCTCGTATGGGCCTCCTACAGGAATGAAGAATGTGGTTCTTATATACAATATGATTTTCCAAAAGACAGAAATAAGTGGCAAAAGAGTTTTGCTGGACACTTGCATATTGGCAGAAGTCTCAGAAGATGCACGGGCTGCCCACGACTACCTAGAGTCACAGGAAAGTTTTGTTTCTCACATATTAAGCACTTGTATTGTGGTTGTAAAATGGTATTATAATATTACATGAGCTGTACTGTAATACATTTCCAGAGGTCTTTTGACAATACACTCAATATAAATGAAGTTGTTTCAGAAAAGTGGAGAAAAAAAAACATATAGAAACAATTCATACAATTAGTTATATTTTGAAGTATATATATATATTTTTATATATATATTTAATGTTAAATAAACTTAAAACCCTGATAATTCTAAGACGGGTTTATTTATATTAGCTCTCTCTTATCTTCTAACCCATCCCACACTGGAGCTCAGATATGAAGGAGAACACTCAACATATCTTGTGAAGTAAACATGATTGACATTAAGCTTGATCCGATCTCCGTAGACTCTGGCCTTTACACTGCTTGTGGCTTATGGCTCTGCAATGTTTCACAATCCACTGACGCAGCATAAGGGATATAATGACACACATAAAAATCCCAGACAAAATGAACTGTAAAAAGGTTGCCTATCCTCTGTCTGACCTACCCTTACCTCCATATAATGTGGGAGAACCCTCTCCCGTCATAACACCAATTGGCAGCCATAAAGCGCTTATGGGCTCAGGGTGGGAGACTCAGTGTACTCGGTTCATGTTCATTATACTACTTGCACGCAACTCTATAGACAATGAGTGGACAGAACTAAACGCTGAGAGTCCCATCCAGTTCTTCAGGTTGAAAACACTATACGACTTGTATCTTTAGGGCCAGGATGTTACTCCCCTCCATATTCTACCCAGAGAAGTGAGAGCAAGTTTAAATGTGGATAAAAACCTTTAAAATGGGCAACAGAATTGAAAATATGCAAGGATATGGTTTTCTTGTCAAAAAGTACCATAAAATAAACAAAAGAAAATAAAACCTATTTATCACCATGCACAAAATACCAAAATTAATTTTTGTGAAAACAATTCACATTTTGATTTTTGGAGGCAGTGAGGCGTGGGTTAGGACTACATCAGGATTGGGCATGAGAAATCCACTGGCTGTTATCCATGGGTCTCCGAAGCAGCTCCTCCACATGCCTTGCCACGTCCATACTGTCATCTAGGTCAAACTCACCATCAGGATCCAGAACAGAGTCAGGACTGCAGGAAAAAAATAATGAATTTATAAGTTTTTAAGTCTAGATAAATAGGAGCCATCTCACTTTGGTGAAACACTGACAAAGTGACGTTGCCCCTCTCTCCTCCCAGTCTATCACATTTACAGAAAGCCTGTAGGGCAGACACAGGCGGCAGGACGATGAGGAAGAATTCTCATCAACCGAATGGTAAAATGTCAAGTCTATGCACTACTGATTCACCAGGTTGTGGTTAAACTGACATATCGGGGAGAACAGACAAGGGCTGATATTACTGGGTGTAATAGAAGTAGTAATCCAAAATAATTTTTAAATAAGACAAGATGACAGTGCCATGTAGTCCATGAAAAATAATAAGGGTACTCAGTTTTCACGGATCACTTATAGGCTTGAGTATTGAAGTATCCATGAAAACGACCCCAGAATAGTCACATTCTATAACAGATAAAAAAAAATGGCTGTGTCAATAGATCCGTTATTTTCTAAAGGGCCATTAATGACGGTTACGTATTGACATGACAGGTTATATACACACACATGTATCGGTGTATAAATTCATTCTGCAGATTTTCACCACAGATTTTACTCTTCGCAAAGCAGAGCGAGAAACCCAAGGCAGATCTGCATACAACTTACATGCAACATGTAAAATCTATTTTGGACGATTTCTGTTATGTCTGGCAATTTTGGCAAACTCTGCAGCAGAATTTTACCTTGATTGATCTTTACAAA